>NC_056733.1:1551295293-1551510293 GCF_019279795.1 Protopterus annectens
TGAAAATTACTTTCATAAACAATAAAGTATTTATTATAAAGTGTATTAGTTTCCAGTTAAGAATATTGGAAATGTTTGGATCCATAAAACGCTATTATTTTGGTGTTCATCACAACAGAAGAGTGTGCCATGAAACTTTATTTCATGCTCTTTTATTTATGCATAAAGTAAGGAAGACAATTTGATCCCAGGTTGAAATATATATAGATATATATATATATATATATATATATATATATATATATATATATACTTTTATTACGTCACACTCTTATTAATGCTGTGTTTCACAAAGTAGAGTGTGACATGTAGTTTAGAATATTGTGAAGTAAATTTGAAAGATTGTGACACCATTGTGTTGAAGCAAGAGAATAAACTATTCAGGATCTAACTTGTTATGGGATGTTTAATTGCTGCATTTTGAGATCTGTTGTAAACATATTTATTTCAATGTACCTCTATGGGTTATTGTGCTGATGTTACTTATACTAGTGTTTTTTTTTTGCATTGCTAATGTGTGTATACCTCCTTATACTTGTTTATGACTTCCTTGGCTCTGCTCTAATATTAACCTATATTTTATCATTTTTTTAACTCATTATGTGTCATGTTTTACTTAATGTGTTCTTCAAATCTTGTGCAATTATACACAGTAACAATGTATGTATTTTAACATATCTATATGTGACAATCTCTATTATGTTGCGAACAATGCACAAGTGAAAGTGCTTAGTAGATAAAGTAGATTCACTGTTGAAGAACTGCTAAAACCCTGTGAAAATAATTTTTATGCATAATATTTCCTTTCCTTCTCTTTCTCTCTCTCCCTGTCACTCTAAAAATGTATTACTCCCCATGAGGCATCCTCTAAAACAGTGACTTGCATATTAAGATAAAGTGTGAATTATTTTTCTAACTGCTATCTTTGTAATGCTGATATTTTTCATTTTAATGCACAGTGCCTTTAAATGGAAGAGGAACTGTGGCTGTGGCTGTAGAAAAGTTGTGGAGTTTAATAGGGAAACTATTACCAAATATTATTGATTTTATTTAAAGAAGTTGTAGCAGATTTCTCCTTACATTTCAGTAAAACTGTATAGGCCTGTATACCTGGTAGAATGAAGATTTATTTTTGGAGTATAATGGAAATGATAATCTGCTCTTTTTAAACATGATGCCCCCCCCCCCACACTTCACAGGCTAACAGGAGTTCCTTGGATCTGAACTGCATTTCATTGTATTGCAGAGTATATAAAGAGATGATGTGCATGTTCTAAAGAGGCTGCTATAGTTCTACTAAGTGACCTGGTCATGCTCACCCTATATTTCAGTGTAACAGTGCATTATTGCTCATAGTAGTGCATAACATGAAGCTGCAGACATGTTGTATACACTTAGGGCAGCTGAAAGGCATTTGATTAGAGATTAAAGAGGAAGTAAGGTAGGTATCAAGCAGATGTTGATACAAATGCTGTTCCCGTAACATGAGTGAAATATGAGATAGGTGTAACTGTGGAAGCTTAAGCAAAAACTATGGAAAGAAGAATAAATTCTACAGTCACAGTGCACTGTTCAAAAAAGAAGCATAAAGACTCCAAAACAGGTAAATGATCAAAATTCCTGAAAACACACAAAGTGGTCATTTATATTTATATCATGAACCTAAACATTGAGGATCCCTGGTACCAGACCTTTAGGGAATGATCAAATCAAATGCCTAGAAGGACTATAATATGTATAGAAAGAAACTGCAGTAATCCCCAAACAATGGTAAAAGCTAAGTCTGATTTATAAGTAGTCGCCTCACAGTTAGACGTTGCCCGTTCGATTCTCAGTTAGAGCGTCTTCTGTGTGGCGACATGCGTGAATGGGCATTCCTTCGTTGAAGGTTGTGCGTTAGGCCCGGCAAGCCAGCACGTAAAAATCTACTGCCAATCGTTAGCGGACCGGAGTTCCGCTGTGGCGACCCCTAACCGGGAAAAGCCGAAAGACACAACAACATTACACTTGCAACCTTTGGACCATTGATGAGTCTAGACCAGTTTTCCAGTTGCCCACAAGCACTGTCTGGTTAAGTGACATGCTCATGGTCATGATGTAGGCACATGAAGGCTGAAGAAATTAAACCCTGGATCACAGGAACTACAGCTCACAATTTTAATTCTCTGCATCTGCTGCAACACTTTGTATGCATCTAAATGTGGTTCCCTTCAATTGCTAAATTCCTCAGTGCTTATATCATTACCCAGTGCATTCTTTGTTAGTATCTGTTTGTGTCCTACATGTTATAGGGAAGTGGGAAGACCTGAAGTGTACTGCATTCTGTTTGACTCCAACACCAAATTGTCTCGGACAAAGGCAAAGACAGTTTTTTATACTTTGTATGTGATCTTTCTTTCTCTGCCATACAAATAACTCAGACAGAGAATATTAAGTAAGCAGGCGTGGGAAGAAAAATCTCCCAAAAAGGGGTGCAAGTGACACTTTATTTACCTGCTTTACAGTTCTGTTGCTGAAGCTGTATGAATCTAACACCATTAGAAGTATAGTATTTTCAATGATGTATGCATCCAGAAAAGAAATATTGTACACTTTCTAATTAGCAGCCTGTAATTAAGGCAGTAAGACTTCAATTAGAGGTACAAGATCCAAATGATTATCTGTCTGCCTGCTTATCTGCCTTTGTGTCTACCTGTCTGTCCTTCTATATATGCCTGATTGTCTGTCTGCCTATCTATTTATATATCATCTGTCGAATCAACTTTTATTTAAAAACAATTTCTGACTATTAAAGAAAATCAAGTTAACTAATGATATTGCACATCATGGGACAGTTATCACGAAAGACTAGTGATTCTTTTGATATCACTTTATATTATACTATATTATTTTAGATGAGTTATGAAATAGCTAAACAAAGGTTATCCCTCATATATTTTAAGTCATGCCATATGTAATGGCATACAACATGAATGAGTTTTGCTGTTTTGCTAAACAAGAATCTACAGCTGATTGTAGGTAAATAGATAGAAAGAAAAAGAAAGAAAGAAAGAAGTTAAAAGAATGTTTTTGTTCTTTTGTTGAGGTATAGGTTAAAGAAGGGGTGAGCACATTTCTGAGGCTGTCCTGTCCTTTAATCTGTACCCAGCTGTAGATTAATGATCATCCCTGCCACTCTGCTTTTCAACAATGTAGTTCCAGGGGTTCAGCATAACACATCTAATGGGACATTACTAGCAAATGGGTATGCTGCAGGGGATTGTGCATCAAATAAACAAGCCCAACTTTCCATACAGCAGGAGATCTGATTATAGTTTATAGCCTGAATCCACAGAAAGGCAGCAATGGTGTGCATTGAAATGTGTGGCTAATTAAATTGGAGTGTATTAGCACTTAAGCTAAATGATCAGCTGTGCTCCTAATAGAGCCATAAATAAAATGCTGTATCTCATTGCTGTCATTTTGGCATGATGAGACACGGCTGGAGTTAGGCTGCTACATTAGTGCTTTGCTGGAGTCCAGAAGGGGGATAGAGAAAAACAGGCAGGGCCAGGGAATACATAGCTCTGTTGCTAATTGAGTATGCTAACAGGTCGAAGCAGCAGAAATTTCTGTTTAATGGACTTCAAAGTGTGCAGCATTGTATTTAAATTATTTTGCCTTCAGCTTCAATCAGTCTAAAATTAAGAAAAATAAAACAAAAATCACAAAGGTAACTTAAAGAGGAAGTCAGAGTAAAAATAAAGGCATTACTATTGGTGTACCATAGCTTATATGTGGTTAAAACTTAAAAACATTAGAAAGTTTAACAAGTTCCATGATTTACAGGAGGTAAATTATTGTCTACTCACATTTGTGGGTCAGAAACTGCAGCAGTTCATAATTAAATTCCTTTTGTTGACAAACTGGTTTTGCCACAGTAATTCAGTTTTAATTTTTTAAGCAAAGATGAATAAACTATTGCTTTTCACTGTAATATGGTACAGGATTGGTGTTACTAATCTGTTACATGTATGTTTTTTTTCCCAGTTTTAGAAGATGTGATATTTGAATCAGTTTTCTATAATCAAAGAGTAATGGACACTTTTTAAACTGTGATTATTCATGCTGTAACAAAGATAGAAAGTTGCAACTAGGGCAAAACAGGGAACTGGTGAAAAAAGAGATGATGGTTTACATGCTGCACTACCTAGAGTGAATGAAAATGCAGTTAGTGTAATGAGACTACAAGTAGGTATCTCCCATGTTTGTACAGGGTGTATGAATTACTGATTGGTTCCAGTTCAGTATTTCTTAATTTTGTTTTTCTGTTATCTGCATCTGCAACCTTTAGTAACATATGTAAAATTATTTGTAGAAATAGGATTTGTTGCTTTAAAAAGAGAAAATATGAAAACTCAGTTTCATCACATAATAATCTACAATCCACAGGTGCTAATATGCCATAGCAGATGCCTGTAAACTAAATATGTATGTAAACATAAAATAATGACTAGGATGAATATTAGAGAGCTCTGTAATGCTTGTTATTGGTCTGCACTGTGAACAAAGCTATGCCTAATCCCTTAATGTATTTTTTCCTGAATAAATAGTGCATACAGGCATGTGTGTTTGTCTGTGTATGTGTGTGTGTGTGTGTGTGTGTGTGTGTGTGTGTGTGTGTGTGTGTGTGTGTGTGTGTGTGTGTTTTGTGTACACTAGAGTCCACATTATAAATGAATATGTAAGAAATATTGATTGGCTTGCATAACATTTTTTTCATGCCTGTTGCACAAATCCTAACTTCATATTCCCAGCAAATAAGTCATGCAAAATATCTATTGATTCCTTGGCAAGTAATCATCTGATTGGTTTTTGGTCATCATAGATAATCAATGTGTAGGTTATTTAAATCATATAAGGCACAAAACAAGGTTGTTAGATTACCACATGCTTCCACCTTTTTGCATTTCAGAATTCTCAGGTATTTTTTGCGTAGTGGGTTTCATATAATTAATATGCAGGAGTGAATGGGCTCACAATGCACTAAACATATTCGGATAACAAACAGTAAGGTGTGAGTAACTAAGTACATAATTATATGTCACTACTGCTGATCCTAGAACATGAGCATGACAGTAGCTACAAGACACATCCTGAAACTAAATAAACTCTGTGTAGTCTTTGGGCAAAGCCTATATAAGAGTTTACTTGTCTGTGTGGTGATGCATGGTGAGCAGCAGTGGTCATTGCATATTCATGCAACGCACCACTTTTAAACATAAATAAGCAAGGTTTTTGGCTGGCAACAGTGTTGCTGGCCAGTGAACCATGTAAGCAAACATGGATAGCCATCATGTAAAATCAGAGCACTGAAGGTTCCCATTTTTTCTCAGAATGTCAAATGACCACCAGGGCTTCACAGACAGCTCTCAATCTCTTAGTGAAAGACATCTGGACAAAGGCCAACATAATAGGGGGACAATGACACAGACATACAGACATATTTTACATATTTGCTCTACCGAAATGTGCTAGTATAACCAGGGATTTGTGTTAAGATATATGTTCTGAAAGATTTGAAGTCTGAAACTCAAATTTATGTAATTATTGAGTCATATCAGTCCTTAGATCATCCCAGTGATATGGCAGAAAATCACGCATTTGATAAGGAACACATCTGGACATTCTGTAAATATCTGGACAGTTGAGTGGTATGATGGTTATGTATATGGCCCAAACACAGTGCAGTGCAGTGTATCTGCAGTGCAAATTATTGTGAACTCTCATTCCTGGTATTATGTACTGAAGTTGTTTAAATGTTCTGTAAAGTTACATGGATTGCCATGTAAAATAAACACTCAGCAGAAGTGTGTGTGTATTGAATAGGGACACACAAATACACTGTAGGAATATACATGGAAAGAGGACAGGTGAAACGACCTAAGGTACAGCAGATAATGGCATGCTAATAGAAAATAGTTGTAGCAGCAACACCAAACACATCAGTCTGGTACAGTATGGACTGTGCAGTGAAAATGTGTATTGTCTGACTGTCATACAAGGCTACATAACAACAGGGAGGATGTCTGTGTGAGATAAGCATCCTTACATGAATACTGCAGATGTGACATACAATTGGAGTATGGTACATATTGTGAAGCTGTCCAAACTGATTTCCCTGAATATGAGTGTAATCTCAACAGAGGTCTCCAGCAAGTGTGCACAGGTAAAGGCTCATGGGCAACATTAAAAAAAGCAACCACAATCCTGGACAATATCAGATTAATACCACCAGTAATCTCATGAATCTGCCATAAAATATGTGACTTACAGTGATCAGAGATGATTCTGCACAAACACACTTGTACAACTATTATGGCGCATCCACGCTATATGAGAGTAATCATGCACACTGTCCTGGCACTGTAACATCTCCTGGAGGTTTTAAGAGAGACACTGCTATACCTGTATTGGACATTATGATCAATACAGGCTAGTTGACTGATGTGCATGGCGTACATATGGCACAATCCACACTTTCATGAATGTTATCCATGTCATTAGTGTTGTCAAACACCTATTTATGTACTGTGTGCATCAACAGAACAGGTAGCACACATGCATCTGGTGTAACAACTTAATGGGAATTCCACTCCAGCAGACAGTGATGGTTATACCACAAAAATAATAGCTAGGTATGGCCAATAAGATGTGTGACAGCTCACTGTGACAAAGGTGGTATACTTCAGTTAAACATCAGTGGGAGATGTGTAGGAAGGTACATGAAGACGGGTGCATTGTACCCAGTTATTGATGTGATGAAGGCTGGGAAATACGTAGGCATTATGTCCTGTGATGTGGATGTCCATTACATACTCAGTATTTGTGTTACAATCAAGGGATTAGTCAGGACTGCGACCACATGCTGGATGATGTCCCCCTTATCATCTACCCCAGCACAGAGGTCATATACCTAATGGTCTGATTATAGAGTGTGATGTTCACATTATACTTGGGGTTGTGTGTTTGTTTTCGTGATGTAACAAATCCCCCCATGTTTTTTGTCATTGCAGGTGTTGTCATGGTTATGGCAACAATCTTGCATGTGTGTATATACTGTCTGTATAATACTAGTATCACAGTTGGAATGAACAGGATGTGTATGTCATCTGTGATGTCCATTGCTTAAATAATGAAGAAGAAAACATCTAACAGACAGCCCTAATGATGGACCTGTGATACAGGTCACTTCACACATTTCAACATAGTGAGATGCCACATATGTGATACACTGGTCTACCCACTTGGTGATACATGTGCATAGAGCTACATCAGACATTGTTGAGCAATACCTCAGTGTGGATTTGTGTCAAGTGCCTTGAGCTAGTCAAGTTCAAAATGCTGATCCTGCTGTCATCATGCAAGCCCTAGATGATTTCTTTGATAATATCTAACAGCTCTAATAGACCTCATGTTGCATTAACAACTCACACAGGTTTGTTGCACACAGCCGGGATATCACTAGATACTACAGGAGGGCCGAACACAGACAAATGATTGTTGACAAAGCCACATGGTTTACAAATAAATGCAGAAATGTGTTTTTATTTTGTCCTTCTAAAAAGTGTAATCCCATGCTAGTTACAGCATTGACCACAGTCCTCCTATGCTGAGACCCAGTGATGCAAGCACTGGGAGCCTAAGTAGATAATAATCTGAACTTCGGCCACCGTGTCCACACTGGTATTTAAAGCCTATGTTGTGCACATCATAAGTCATACCATCATATTCAGATCGTATGATTGTATGGCAGCACTGTAATCAAACCTCATCAGAACACCAATAGAGTATAATACTCTCTTTTGCATGTACCTCACAAGACACGCGCAGCAGCTAGAGAGACCACAGGCCTTTCTCATCAAGAAAAGACAGGGTCTACAAACCATGCTATCATGTATGTGAATAGAGTGAAAGCCATGTCACTGTAATCTGTATCATATAGGATGAGGTGATGTCTGCCTAGCCTCCAGGCCAGCTTCTGATCCTGCCCTGGTGGGAATAGTGCATATCCACAAATCAGATATAGCTGATGACATCAGCAGTGTCTGTTGAGGAGAATATGGTAATAACAGTGTGCCACATGCTGGTGTAAAAGGCTCTCTGTAATCTCAGGCAAGTGCACAAACACATGCACACATACACCAAGTTGACTGCAGTGAGAACTGAACCCCCTACTTTTCTAAATACACAGGCTATAGAACTCTGTATTTAAGTCTAGTGCCCCAGCTCATGTCTGATTTGTCTCAGATGACTCTTTGCAGCTGATGACATCAGCAGTGTCTGTTGAGGACAATATGATAATAACAGTGTCCGACATACTGGTGTAAAAGGCTTTCTGTAATGTTAAGCAAGAGCAGAAGCACCCACTAGACCAGTTGACTGCAGTGAGAATAGAACCCCTACATACTGAAATGAGCAGACTACCAAACTTTGCATTTAAGGTAGGTGCCACAGCTCAAGTCTGACTTGGAGTGCCTCAGACAACACTTTATAGCTGATGACATCAGCAGTGTCTGTTGAAGAGAATATGGTAATAACAGTGTCCCGCATGCTGCTGTAAAAATCTATCTGTATTGTCAAGCAAGAGCACAAACACACACTACCAGTTGACTACAGTGAGAACAAAATCCATACCCATCTAGCTACACAAACTACAAAACTCAGTATTTTATGCAAGCACCATGGCACAAGTCTGAATTGTGTAAGATTGCAGATCAACTTACAGTGGATGACATCAGCAGGGCATTTTTGGAGAGAAGATGTTGGGTGGCCTGCATAAAATGGATGTGTAGGCATGTGCAAGTATCAAAATGCTGTCAATACATGGGATTGGACCAGTTACCATAGGATACACAGTTCTTCTCTTCAGGCTAGACATGCACACATACACAGTTGACTTCAGTGAGAACAGAACCCCTAGTCCCTAAATACGCAGACTACAGAACTCAGTACTTTATGCAAGAGTCACTGGACACATCTGAAATTTACAACCCTGCAGGTCAACTTATAGTGGATGACATCAGCAGGGCATGTTGGAGACAAGATGTCAGGAGGAATGCATAGGTTCATAGCTTCATAGGTTGAAATGAGGTTACTAGCTTAGTAGCCCAAGGGGATTTACAAGCCTAACTGTGTAAAAACACAAATTCCCTTATTGATTGTAGTTAGATGTTTTTTGTTAGAATGATTTTGTGATCAGCACCAACTGGACCTGTCCATGAAGGGCATATGTGCCACCACAGGGGTGAATTTACCCATCCAGTTATCAAGGTTATGCTTGAATACAGTCTTTGAGGAGCACTGCTGCAAATGCAGTGGTAGCCTATTAAAGAGGAGTGACAATCACTGGAAGATATATCTGTCTCTCCAGCATGTTCTGTTTATGTCACAGGCTAGGGTGAGATTCCTGAACCAAGTTATTCTTGTCCCATTTGATTTGCAGATCTGCAGCATTTCCAGTAGGGCAGGGTCTGAGACTGCTCTGTAAGCCAGATATGTCACCTCTCAGCAGCCTGCATGATACTGAATACAGTGACAGGTCTTTCAGTCATTCCATGTTTGTCATGTTTTGAAGGTCCTGTATTCTCTCAGGCATAAACCTCTGCATTTTCCCAGTTGCAGCAGGTGTCTGGTGAGGTACAGACAGAAGGGTGTGTTGTACTCAATTTGTGCTCTGATAAGGGTAGAGTACATCAGAGCTATGACCTCCCTGGTCTTGGATGTGATGACCTTATTGTAGAATGGGTGTCTCACAACACTGTGTTTGAGCTTAGAGTGCTGCTATGTATGTCATAATTAGCATGGGTACATCAGTGCCAAAGGGGACAATGAGGCATTTTTTGCTTTAATGTTCAGTCCATAAGTTTGGCACCAGTCATTTGTCTGTGTCAGCCCCTTCTGTAAGATGTTAACATAGTTGGGGGACTGTATAGGACTGTGTCCAGTTGACAGTCATCTGCAAATTTGGTAAGCCACAGACCATCTACATTTGGCTGGACTTCAGAGAAATAGTTTCCAAGCAGTTGTGGGCCCAGCACAGATCCTTGTGGTGCTCCACTGGTAAGTGGTCTAGTGGTGAAGGTGCACTCCCCAACTTTGACAGTGTGTATTCCATTAGTGAGCCAGTTGGCTATCCATCTAGTAATGTATGGGTTAATCCCCATATGGAACAGTTTCTCTATGATATCTGAATGGGGGATAGTGTCAAAAGCCTTGGATAAATCAACATAGCAGTATGTCCTGTTATCCCTCATCCAGGTCTTTGGGTCATTATCAAAAATGTCCAGTAGGTTTAATAAGCAATCTCTACCTTTGACAAAATCAAAATGCATCAGGTCAAGTGTGTTGAAGGTCACCTATGTCCCTGTGGATAAGGTCCATGCTGATCCTTGAGTAGCTAGCTGATGCTTGGAACACACTATCAAATTACATTAACGCAAATACTAGTTTAGATATTTTTAAGAACAGCCTGGACATTTATTATGGGAACAAGTGTTTTGGTATATTGGCAAGCTAGAAGGGCATTAATGCCTGTGCTTGAAACATTTGTATGTATGTATGATGTATGTATGTAGCCCTTCCCTAGCCTTGCAGATAAGGTTTTTTTATGCTTATGCATCATTAGTTCTAGTTCTGCATGTTAACAGATTGATGTGCATTGTATATCTCACAGCATTTGATATGAATGTCTGCAGTGTAAGTGATATATGTGTGAAAAAAGTACTGAGAGAGCAGGATTGCACTGCTTGGGAGGAGGCAACACATGGCTGTATTGTAAATATGGGACATACTGTAGATAGTGCCTTCAGTTTGCTATATTTCAACATGTAATTTCATGCTATAGACAGGAAATGGACAGTAAACAGCAGTTATACATAATAATATTTACTTTTTGATAGTGTGGCAAGCAGCGAGTTTGCACGACAGTTGGCAAGGTCTTTGTGCATGAGAGGTACACTTTTCTAATACTTTCCATGTTTGCCTGTAGTAAGCAGTGCTCAAATGTGAGCCACATTGCTAAAGTCTGAGTGTTAGTATTTAGTCTATGAAACACACCTGCTGCTTAACTGAGTTGGAGGCAGCAAGTGTAAATGCAATGACACATTTCTTTTTTAGCCAAGAGGCTACCTGGTTCAAATCCAGGTGTATCTAATAATTTTAAAGACTTTTAAATGAACAGTGATAATGCAATGATATGAATTCTTTATAGTACATGTGTTGCTGTGTGTGTGTGTTAGGTTAAGCAGCATTGCATGGAGTTAACCATGACATTATAACACCACTCAATGTCACTTGGCATTGCTGCATAATGTGAATGTCCACGCAAACACAGAGGCCAAAAGTGAGGGAATTTTTTTGGTCAAAAAAGGAGCACCTAGTAACGAAGTATATTTAGTTACATCTTTGTTAGATATAATCTTGACCAACAACTTTTTTCTATTTAACAATGAACTATACTTACAAAAATGTGGAGTTGCCATGGGATCCCCAGTAGGGGCTAGTTTTGCGAATATGGTTATGGCCTACTGGGAGGGATGTTTTTTACTCAATAAAGAAGAATATATACCCAATATTAAATTCTATACACGCTTTTTGGATGATATTTTCATCCTGTTCCATGGCAACAAAGATACAGCAAGTAAATTGATGAATTATTTGAATAACACCTCTAATTTCCTTAAATTTACTTTTGATATTCAAGAGACTTGTATTAACTATTTAGATATTTGTTTAGTTAAAGACCAAAATAGTAAACAGTTTCTTGCAAAAATATATAGAAAAAGTACTTTCTGTAATTCTTACTTGCATTATACTAGCCTACATCCATACACACAGAAAAAAGCTATAGTAAAGGGTCAAGTTATTAGAGCAGCACGTATGGTTACCCGAGACAGTGACTTCTTCAGTGAATGTAAACTATTGGAAGACATGTTCAGGTTTAGAGGTTACCCTAAGAAGTTTCTAAATACTATATTTGATGAAATTTATAGGAAAAGAAATAGCATGGTCATTACACCCATTTTAAGAGATAGGACTTGTTCCATTACCACTGAAGTTGACGAGTTAGGTATGGTTGAATCTTACCATCCAGACACCAGTTGTAACAACAGGTCACCTAATAGGAACGTGCCTGTCTATAATACCGATGCCTCAATCGGTTATAGTAATTCTGCTTCCAACAACAGCTTTTGTAGTAGTTACATCATGACATTCAGTCTTGAAAGCCACATTATAAGGGAAATTTTGTATAAAAATTGGTCTATTCTAAATTTGGACAAGAAAAATTTGCTTATATGTTTTGTGATAGACCTAAAACTAAAATTATTTACAGAAAAGGGAAAAACTTAAAAACATTACTTGAAAGTAAAACTATCAAAGATAAAGGTAAAGAAATGGGTACTTTCAAGTGTGGAAACTGTAACATGTGTAAACATATCAAAAGCGGCAATAAACACATTATTAATAATATATTATAAAAACTCAATTATAGACTGAATTGTAATTCTAAATTTGTTGTTTATGCTGCATTATGTACTGATTGTTCATGCTTCTACATAGGGAAGACCGAAAGACACTTTCGAGAGAGAATTTATGAACATGTGAATGCTATTTCCAAACTGAAAACTGAAAATGCTTTGGCTAGGCATGTCACACTTTTCCCTAACCACCAGTTTAAATTCATTGGACTAGACCAAATAGAACTAGATAGTAGAAGAGGCCCGTTTAATTTACTGTTGGAGGAAAGTGAACTTTCATGGCAGTTTAGAACTAATGCCTTTATTGAACCAGGTTTAAATGAGCATTGCAATATAGCATGCCTTTTAAAACTTAGAAGTTTGATTAGATAAAATTGAATTTTTATTAGCCCCCATTCAGGCTGGATTTTACCTTCAGATGGGTTATTAGACAAACCATGTAGTGACTATTGTGTTTTTTGTTATATGTTCTATGAGTATTTTTATGGCTTTAAATACAGGACTTCATAGTTTTTTTATGAGTCAAATGTAATGTAAATAACACATTTAATTACAAAAATCTTTTTAATATGTTTTTTTATATGTATTTTAGAGTGAGCTGCAAGATACATGTATTATTTTAAGATATCACACTATTTGATATCAAATAATAGTATTTCATGTATATTACTAGTACTTATACGTTTGTTATATTTTACCAGTGAGTTACTTCTTCAAGTAATGGATTTATTAATTTAATTTAATTGGCTAATTAATTGCTTGTTTAATGAGAGTGATGTGTATATATACTGTGATTCATTTACTGTGTTTTGTCTGAAGAAGTCATTCAACTGTGAATGACGAAAAGCGCTTCACAATAAATCTTTTGTGTTTTGTATCCTGGTTGCCTTGAAGGATTTGTTTGCATCGTTGGTTTTCATTAGTTGCTTGTTGGTGTATGAAAAGTGAGGGAATCCACTGCTTTTTCTGCTACTTATGTATGTTGTGTGTGATTCTATTATTTTACCATATAATAGGTGTTAAAATGTGGTAGATAGGAAAGTGGTAAAATGGGAAGCAAATAGGGGGAAGAACAAAGGGAAAGCAAAACAGGGATGTGCAGGAGGGAGGCAGGAAAAACCATAACTATCCATTTCTTCAACAGTAAAAACTGATAATATGTTCAGAATATTAGCAGAATTTGGACTGTCACCTCCAGAGAGAGTAGTGAGAACCATGTAATCATGTCGTATAGCCAAATGGACCTAATCAAGTGTGTCAAGAAGACATTTGTAAAACGGAGAACTATGTATTGGACATTTTTTTTTTTTTTTTTTTTTTGTGGGACAGGTGCCCATATATATATATTTTTTTATTTCAGTAAGAGAGGATTGCTGGATAAGAGATGCATGCATTTCTGGGTCAGGTTAATTGGGTAGGTGAGGAAGCAAATGCAAACAAACAAAACAAACAAAATAAGAGACAGGGACGGTGATGGGTACAAAAGACTAGGGACAACATGATTGGGTGAGGGATGAGACAATGCAAGCTCATGGACATCAACTTTGGAGACCATGAGAATTGAGTCCTTATTCACTGGATTGCCATCACTGTCCCCTTACTCCACTGGTAACTGGAGTGCTTGACATCATCTCCTCCTACAGACCATGAGGCGGAACAGCCTCTCCACCTGGCATAGGTGTACACAAATAGTGTGGTGCACAACCCTACACACAACCCCTGCTATCCACCTGTGTGTGATGAAATTACTAGCTCTGCCACAGCTTCCAGATAGTACCACTGCACTAGCTTCTGGAGCGGTACTACCTGAGGTCATAAGTAGTGCATTGGCAGCAGAGGCATTGCTGCCAGGTTTGCTCCCAGATATGCTGGGCACCGGTGCCGGAGCTGGTGGAGTGGGGGCAGGCTGATCCACTAGGGTTGTTCTACCTCACTGTACAGTGTGTTATTCAGAGTTATGGTACACACGGATGACATGGAGACATTTTGATGACACATAATAGAAAATAAAAAGAAAGATAAGTATTGGAATGAGAAAAATAAGAGATAAAATTAGTACCACCATATATGACATACAATGCATTAACATAATTATACATCTCTTTTATCTGAAGTAAGATATTTAAGTATACACCCTAACAGATGCACACTATACTAAAGATTGCTGGAAGTAATCATTGAAATGTACATATATTGGACATATGCATCTTCCACTTATACAGATTACAGTTTACTGTAGGGCATGTGTGTCACTGGTATAGAGTTTTTAATTTAATGTGAATATTATTGAAGTAATAAAGTATTGAATAGTTGGGAATTGTGGTATTTGAACCCACAACCTCTAACTACAGTCTAGTATTGGACTCTTACAATTAGTTTGTGCTACAAACTAATGCATGCATACTTGCTTTTATGGTTAGGATATGCATGCTCAACTTGATACAACTGTATAAAAGAAGAAAAAAGCTATCTTTAACTTTTAATGCTACAATAACACTTCTCTTCTGCTGCATACGTACCACTTGCTTCACTCAGACTTCCCAGTCAAGCAGTATGAGCCTGCCAATTGAACTCACCTTCACTGGCAGCTGGGAAAAAAAGAGAAAAGAACAAAAGAGCATTATGAATACCAGTCTTGCCTATATTTAGTTTTCCAAGTCCTACTAGCACTCTCTTATTTTCATACTTATACAGCTGTGGGATGTCCGCAGTCTGAAACTCACCCGACCAATGGTTGACAGTATACTTTTTCTTCTGCATATGTCACTAAAATGATGCTGACATTGCTCTCCAGTGCATGGCATACCAGTGGAACTGGATACAGCCTGTGTCAAACTATTCCACTTCTCAGACTTGTACTAAGAGCCAGAATAGTCCCCCTGCTGAAGCATTTGGCTGTGTGTGCTTGCCAGGAGCCCAGTACATATCCCTGACCCCTGAACATGCCACCTCTTTGCCCTAAACTTGGCAGCTTGGCAGCTTCCTGGCAGTGTGCAAACCCGAACAATGATGCCAACCACATTTGGTGATATTTAGTGGAGACCAGCAGTGCCAAGCAGGGAGGAAAGGAATATTTTAAATTGGAAAGCTAATCTAACACTTAACCTTAGTGTGAGCGGTGTCTCCTGATGTAGCCTGGAAATATATATTGGAAATTTGAAGTTAACTATTAGGTGAGTTAGGTTTCCAGGCATGCATTTGGGGCATAAATGTAGTGACATCAAACATTTGTTTTTGCCTTTATACACTGATAAAATTGATTTTTACAGTGTGGGATTCAAACCTAGTTATAAGAGACAAAGTATTTTCTTGATTTTCCATCTTTGTCACAGAAGAAGTGCTGCTCAGACTTAGTCAGGAATCATATAAAAATACAGGTGACAGTTTGAGCTGTTACACATGTATGCGTGCGACCTGACAACGTTATTGTATATAGATTCAGTTGTGTATGTGTCTTATGTAATTCTGAAAGTCATGGAAGTCCATATAGCAGAATTATACTTAAAGAAATGTGGAAGACTGCATAGCCTCAGTCATAAATCTGAAAACACAATAGTGGTGTCCTAACTCTCATACATATAACTCAAACCAGATCCACTATCTAAAGTGTTATAAGTGAGAGTGATTATAATAAGAAGTGGAACAACAGTAAAAGTGGATGGAATATCTTGTATTAGAACCCAGGACCAAGTGCGTTGCAGTCCTATGCTACCCATTGCTACAAGAAAGTTGCAATAACACTTGTCTATTTTGCTACAAACTGCACTGTCACAACAGTAACAAATGGTTGCACACCCTATACTAGAACCCAGCAACATCTGTATTCTAGTCCTACACTTACACCTGCTGCCAGAGGACTATTTACATGTCATTTCTTAATCATTCTTAAGGTCTCTGTGTTAACCACCATGCAACACCACTTACTGTGCTTGTGTGGTGTCCAACAGAATCAATTGAATGTTATTGGCTGTCTTCATCCTGTCTTCAGCTGTTCAATGGCTGTAGCTGCTGGGGAAACTTGCTAACAGCAGCACAACTCTGCTAAGTGCAGTTGTGCAATGAAATACGAAAATTGCAACAATGTATTGCTTTTGACCTTTGCACTTTTATAGATGCCCTGTTTGCAGGTGTTTTGCAGGTATTCTCTCTGCTTCCTCAGTAGCCCACTAGTCCAGTTTGTACACTGCCATGCTTTGCAGAAATGAGATAAGTACAGCCAAACTGACATCCATGTTTCTCCGTATCTTGTGTTGGCGCTAAGTGGTGCATAGCACAAAACCTGCCTCCCCTAAAAAAAAAAAAAAAAAAAAAAGAAAAGAAAAAGGGACAAGTAGTTGAAATGAGGAAACACAAGCTGTGACATACACACTAGAAAATGTTAGTACATGAGATATTTCAACATAAGGTTGGATTTGAAATCTCACTCCAATGAACCTTCAGAACACAGAAAGGGTGCCTTATCCATTTTTACCACACAGACAGCTATGCAGCAAGTAACTGAAATAATTCTGTAGACAACCAGCTTCAACATCATCTACAGTTATATGAAACCATACAACTGTTATTTGCACATTTATTATTTTTGGGATGTAGTGCCCTAAGTGAGCACACAACCACTTATGAGTATTGCTTGCAAAAATGCAGCTCTGTCTTACCTCTCTGTGTTTGTTGGTCATTCTTCTCTTATCTGACCAATTAGCTGAAACATGCAGTTTGTAAGCCATTCTATATCATTGTCCTTAATATGCGTGAGGATATTACATGGCAATAATATAATATACAGTTGCCAACAAATGAAGGTGAGGTTGAATGTTAATGAATAGAACCTGTGAATTATTTGCTGTTTACTGTCATTTCCAACACTTTTGTAAGTCTAACCTGGCACACCCTCAGGATGTAGGGCAGCCTGTATTGCTATTGTGTTTTCCTTCTCCCAACCAGTAATAATTCACAGTAGCAATCCATTGAAAACAAACACCAAGGGATTACCTGCACTAAGGATTCAGCAATTCTAATAGGTTCACACCTGATTTCCAAATTTATCATGCTGACAGTTCTGAATCTACACCATAAAAAGGCAACCATGTAGCTAGGGAAACTGAAGGCGAGGAGACTTGTTTATGTGGAGAACAAAGAAAAGAGGCTATAACTTAGGGCTATATCTTCACAGAAGATTACTGAACTTGAGAAAGTATGCTTGCATTTTGTCAGGTACCTTCTGCACATTCTTAAATGTAATTAAGAAAAATCTGTATAATAGTTTAATATTAAGATTTTGATAAGCAAAGGCTTTTATACTTTTACCTGTATGCATTAGTTAGAAGTGTACTGATGGCATGGGCATGTTTATGGACATTACATAGGTGTACATGATTGACAATACCTTAACATAGAATGTTCTGTGTTAAATTTGTAGACATGTGTGAGGTCCCCATTCTTGGCCAGTAATCAAGGAGCCTGAATCCTCACCACTGACAATGGAGAGGGATGTTCAGTTGTAATACAAATGGGTATGCTCAGTATTTCTAGATGCAGACCTCTCTGCATCAAGTGCAGTTTCCCTTAAGAACACACAGGGAACACAGTCAGTCCAGGATCTGCATTTCTCTATGTGTCTCCCTCCAGGTCCCCAATAAGACTCCCCCCTGGCACAGCTTCATAGTTAAGGCTTTGGCCGAGTGCTTAAACCTAATCCTCCACCAATCTCTCTCTCTCTGTGAAACCAGTGCTTCTTGTCCCTGCTTCAAGTAGCTGACACACACACACACTTTGAGAATCAATTTGCTCACTCATACACCTAGTAAAGGCTGGCACAGGTTAATTAGCTAAGCCCCCTTTTGTGCAGACTATAAGGTAGTTATCACTGCCACCAGGCACTACAAAGACAGCTACCACAGGATCTTACAGGGGTACCTAATTATACTGAGTGAAATTAATATTAATACAAATGGTAATGTTGACTAAACAGCCAGGCTTCCAGGAGTGGCCAGAGTTATCACCAAATTAATATATTCAAATACTCTCAAAACTTAACTATTTTTCTAAAAGGACAAGCAAAATGAGAAATTGGAATATATTTAATAATAAACAATAAAAGCACATGATAATACTAAATATCTATTTACAGAAAACACTAGAGTTTCAGCACAAGAAATATTAAAAATAACACTGATGGAAAGTTTCACACAGTTATAGAAAAACAGCATTTAGCTATCCTCACTATCTTGTCCTGATTGACTAAAAGAATTACTGTTCCTTCTTACTGAATAGAGCAAGGCAGGATGGGTGAGTGGTCCTTGTTGTCAGATCCAAGACAGAATACAGAATGCTCTTGAGATGTCAAGTCTCCTCTATTACTAAAGCCTTATTTCTGTACAGAATGACATCACATGCATCTGGTCATCTGACATTTGGTTCCCATGCAACCCCCACTGCCAGAAGCCATCAGGGGTTTAGCACCTACATGTTAACATACAAACAGATAGAGCATTGCAAGATGTGGTGCAGTTGCTGGAAGTCATAAACCATAAAACCATTTCACTCTTCCTACAGGGGCTACAACCTATCCTCTAGTACAGACATTGTATCTCTGTCTCCCTTCAAAACTGTGGGATAACATCTATATGGCTTAACCCATAAAGTAATTTAATTTCAAGAATATTTTTCAAAGTCAGGTGGATTATCCTCTTCCCTTCCAGTATATGCTGTTAAAAATATACATTTAATTCAGTTGATACACAAATGACATATAATTCTTTACAAAATTCCAGCTAGCTCTGCTGGGATATGTTACATATTCACTGCTCTGCTTCTCTTGGCATGGCTGGCAGTACCTCTTATCATCACAATGTGTTTCAGGGACAATTCATTTGATACCACTTTTAGCATTGTAATGATGGTTTGTTAGCAAAAAGTGTCATTTACCTGTTCTTCTGGGTGGAGCAAAGCTGCATTTTTGTAAAAGCACAAATAAGGATATGTTTCTATTGTTACTCTCCTTTTTTGCATCCAGCCTGATGTTCATATTTCAAATCTCTAGAATCTCTAGACTGTTTTATGTTTCATCAGTGGGTAATACTGAAATACTAACTTGTTCTGTTTTATTTGGGAACAGTTATTTTTTAGTTATGTGATACTTATGTGCATTATCCTTCTGTTGTCTTTTAGGACGCCTAGGACAATGTCACTTAGGCATCTCGATCCTCGAAAAGCAATCTTCACTGACCCTGAGAATCAGGTAATTGTTGATACTTTTAAGCAACACGGCTCACAGAGATATGTCAGTCAGAATGCAGATTTGGCAGCAGATCATTGCAGACTTTAATGCAGTGGGTGGCCACAGCAGGACATATGACCAGGTGTGCCATAGAGCCACTTACATGATTTCATCTGCATGGAAGAGAGCTGCTGCAGTAGGTCATGATTGGATGTGTACCAGGGGGACCTGCTACATAACCACCACTAACAGCAAATGAAGAGTTCCTGTCCACTGTCAGGAATCCAGATAGCTCCCAGGAAAGTGCAGAGCAGCACATCCTTGATATTGGTGCTACTGTTTCAGGGACAGAAAACATGTCCAGGAGGAGCTTCCAGGTAGGCTTTTGTATCTCAGTTGTTGAATGATGTTGTATAGTAAAACAATTTAAATCAATATGTTACTTCTGTTTCACAATAATTTTTTTTTGGGGGGATGAAGATTGCTACAGTTAGCAACACATTCTGATTATTAGCTTAGGTTTGAGTTGTTATCCAAGTTCTTGTTGAAAGTATAGTTAATGGACATATAAAGAGAAAAAAGTATTACCTTCTGGGCTAATGTTAATTGTGATGATGTTGTCTTTACATTCGCTTAACTTCTTCCAAGACCAGGTGTCACACAGGAGGGTTGTTAGGGATGCTCAGAGGAGACCTGCTGTCCATCCTCCACCTGATCTAGATGTCTCTTTCTGTGCCACTCAACATATGTTTAGGGCCATCATAGAGGGACAGGCATATTCCCATAGGTGCTTCAGAGAAATGATTAGGGTTGTAGATAAGGCATAGGCTGACATGCATGGCTGCCTCCACTGTGTTGCCAATTCAATTGATCAGATAAATGACACATTGGAATGAGCAGTGTTGTGATGGAACATCTGCTGGGAGGGGCCAGCATCCTCATGAGCATAGGTCAGTCACATCATTTGTTGTTAGTCAATGTGGCTGTGCCTGGTCACACTCCCACAGTGGCAGTATTTCCATTGATCCATCAGTGGGTGAGCTGTCCATACACAGACACGGCAGGCCATAGGGTCATGGTCCTGGGCATACTTGTGAGAGGAGCTCATTCAGCAGACACCAGTTATGTTCTGGTAGCAGTATTACATCTGACTGTGGGCATGGACATGCCAGTGCAACTCCTGGCAGAGTCAGTTTTCATGGTCAGGGATGACAAAAATGAACTGCCATCTCTGCCATGTTTGGTCCACACCTGTCTGACATACCAAGATAGAACAGAGCTAGCATAGAGCTTGGCTGTATTCATGCAGGCACTCACACACCAGTTTCGCCTGTAGGACCCAACAGACACAACCACAACAGTTACATGGTTCAGCTGTGCAGCTTAAAACTTATTTTGTCTCACTGGCCATTTTGTTGCTTTAGCAATATGTTTGCCTGCTCTCTTTCTTAATCTCACACACTCACTGACCTTTACTGTCATCCTAGGTTTCCTACCCCCCCCCCCCCAACAACCCATTCAAGTGATGATAACTGTGCCATATCCCTGTTTTGTATCTTTTGGATTCATGGATACAGAAATTTTGTGCCTGATGCTCAGGGTGCACTGCTGGCTTAGTGCTTATATATCTGCATTTGTGATGTTGAACTGGCAATTGCACCTTTGATTTATATTGGTCTTAGAAAGTGAGGCAGCTGATAGCATCAAAATAGGCCAAGGCACCACAGGACCAAAAATCAGCCAGACTTCTTTTAAAATCCAACTTTAATTTACACCTCTGACACCAAGGACTTTGTGAATGACTGCAATTTTCTCAAGGGATTGTTTTCAGCAAGGGGCTATCCAAAAGAGTTCCTTGAAGAAATTGCAAATTAAGTACAGGAAGGTAGAAATGACAAATATAAACCTATCCTTGGTCAGCCCTTAGTTGAGAACCTTAGTACTGACTCCTCACAGCAGAACCAATTTAGTAGAGCAATGGTGCTAGAATACAATGCTAGCAGTGGATTAGTAAGGAGAATTATCAGTGATGAGTGGGAGAAATTTAAAAATCTCACTGAGTTGGAACAAATAACCAAAACAGAGCTGAAATTTGTATATAAAAACTCACTAAGTGTGAAAAATGCCTTAGAAAATGACAAAAAAGAGGCAAATGGAAAGAAGAAAGTTGGTACCTACAAATGTGGGTGATGTTCACAATGTAGGTTTATAATGAATAAGGAAGAAGTCATTTTAAACAGTAGAAATGTGGTTTTAAGTAGAAAAGGATATTTTAACTGTGACTCAAATGGCCTTATTTGTTTAGCTCTGTGTGAGATATGTCATTCTTTTTACATGGACAAAAGTGAACGTAAGCTAAAAAGGAGGATATACGAACATCTATATGATATGTAAAACAGGAAGGAAACAAATTTCCTTTTTAAACATTCTTTAATGTGTCAATGCTAATTATTCCTTCTTTGTCTTGGAAGGGGTCAAAAAAGATGTTAGAGGGGAACAATGGGAAAAGAAAATAGAATATAAAGAGCTCAGGTGGCAAATAACACCTCAAGCTACATCCCCTACAGGTTTCAATGAGAATATCTCTCTTGTACCCCTGTTGAAACTAAGGGCAGCAAAATTATAGGATTATATAACAAGGTACTAGCTGCTCGTGTGTATTTGATGCTTTTCCTTTTCTTTCACATTTTAATGCAATTTTAACTTTAATCACTAGCGTGTACTAAAAAAAAATACTTTTATTTTAATACAAATGGTTTTATTTAAGTTACTTAAGTTATCCAAGATATTTAAGCATTTTATGGTTTTATAAATTCACACGAGTTATTTTTTAAGTTTGTAAAATGTATATCATGTATTTTTAATATTTATGAACATTTTATACAAAGGTTTATGGTTGGTAGTGGTTGTGGTGGTGGTGCTGCGGTAGCGTTGTCGCCCCACAGTAAGACATTGTCCTGTTCAATTCTCAGCTAGAGCATCTTCTGTGTGGAGACATGCGTGAATGGGTGTACCTTCGTTGAAGGTTGTGCATCAGAGCTGGCAACTCGGCATGTAAAAATCTACTGTCAATCATTAGCGGACCGCAGTTCTGCTGTGGCGACCCCTAACCGGGAAAAGCCGAAAGACACAACAACAAGTGTTTTTTTCTGCATGCAAGGTTTTAACATGAATATTCATGAAGATTAATGATGTTTTAAATTGGATGGGTTTTATTGGATAATTAACCTCCTCGAGGATTATAAAGGGCATTAATTATTCTCTGACCCACATCTGATGAAGTGATTCAAACAAAAACGCTGGTTTTAATGTGTGCATTTATGTGCTTTTGTGCTTAAATTAAAGATTAATTTTTTAAAGAATTCTGGCTGATTCTTGGTCCTGTGGTGCATTGGATTGTCTTACTAGTTTCTTTTGGTACCTGCTGGCTGTTTTTTCAAATTTTCTTGGTTTATATTGGCCAAGGACTGTGAATCTAGCTCGGAGAAAGAAAGGGGGTGTGGCAGTGATGACGTTGGAATAACGAGAAAGCTGATTGGCCAGCTAACCCAAGTCACATGAGTTATTTTTTAAGTTTGTAAAATGTATATCGTGTTTTTTTAATATTTATGAACATTTTATACAAAGGTTTATGATTAGTAGTGGTTGTGGTGGTGGTGCTTCGGTAGCGTTGTTGCCTCACAGTAAGACATTGTCTTGTTCAATTCTCAGCTAGAGCATCTTCTGTGTGGAGACATGCGTGAATGGGTGTACCTTCGTTGAAGGTTGTGCATCAGAGCTGGCAACTCGGCATGTAAAAATCTACTGCCAATCATTAGCGGACTGGAGTTCTGCTGTGGTGACCCCTAACCGGGAAAAGCCGAAAGACACAACAACAAGTGTTTTTTTCTGCATGCAAGGTTTTAACATGAATATTCATGAAGATTAATGATGTTTTAAATTGGATGGGTTTTATTGGATAATTAACCTCCTCGAGGATTATAAAGGGCATTAATTATTCTCTGACCCACATCTGATGAAGTGATTCAAACAAAAACGCTGGTTTTAATGTGTGCATTTATGTGCTTTTGTGCTTAAATTAAAGATTATTTTTTTAAAGAATTCCGGCTGATTCTTGGTCCTGTGGTGCATTGGATTGTCTTACTAGTTTCTTTTGGTACCTGGTGGCTGTTTTTTCAAATTTTCTTGGTTTATATTGGCCAAGGACTGTGAATCTAGCTCAGAGAAAGAAAGGGGGTGTGGCAGTGATGACGTTGGAATAACGAGAAAGCTGATTGGCCAGCTAACCCAACTGATTGGTCTTCTCACTCCGCTCATCCAATCAATGGTGGAAATGATCGGAGGAGGAATGGGTGGGTGTAACCAGGAAGCCCAGAGCCAGAACGAATCAAAATGGAGCGAAAAAAACAGGAATAATGGAGATTCTAGTCAAACAGACATTTCTGGTAACAATAAGCGGAACAGAGGTAATATTAACTAATTTTTACTGACCCTAGCCATTTTGAGGGGTGACCAGGATTCTACCAGTGGCAGGAATGACCCACCTTTGCCTGCAGGACAGAACCCAAGGACTTATGCTTCAGCTTTAAACACTGGGAATGTGGACTTAAAAAACTGGTTACAAGTGAGCTTTTCAGCTAAATTTAAGGACAATAATGTCAACAAAACATGTACTTCTTTACAAACTAATGACTCTTACAGAGTAAAATTAACTAAAATGTCCAAACTTTTATTAAAGTATAGGACACGATTTAGAAAATGGATATTTGAGACAATGTATTATGGAAGAGATTGTGCCTAAGGGTCTGAGGGTTTGTAAATACCCAAACAATGTATTACCTGGCAGTGTATATCACAAAGAACTTTTGGAAATATTTAACAGATGTGGGTTAGAAATTTTAAAATCCATGGTTAAAGACAATCATAGGAGAAAGAAGTGATTAATAAGGACATTGATGCTTTGAATGAAGAAATTAAAAATGATTTAATGTTCACGATTCTTGATGAAAAAGAACAATATTTTGTCATAAGGAATGAGGTTGACTCTAAATGTGAAGATTTAATAAAGAGGAAAACCAAAAAATTAGAAAGGGACCTTTATGAATATCAACACAACACTAGTTACCCTAAACCCTGAACAAATGACAGAACTGACTATGTTAGGAATTATGAATGAATGAGAATAAAGGTATGGATGAGAATGGTCAGGACAGAGTGTGGACAGGTGAACAAGTTAATGAACTAGATGGTTTTAATGAAGGTGAACCTCTAAGGAGATCTGAAAGAATCAGAAAACAGAATGGTAATTATTACCAACAACAACATTTTCAGAGAGGTGGAAGAAGGGGGAGGGGGTATTAGACCTTGGTTAACACACCCCACCCTGACTTAGATGAACATAATGCCCCTATTAAGCAGGATGAAAATAATATGTATAAGTTTGCAAAGGATGGTGACTGCATTTACAATTTTAGTCAAATTGAACTAAACGATGAACACTTCAGTCTGTTGTCAAAAGGTATGAAATTTATTCCCCAGAGAAAAGGTGATTTAACTAAAACATTAATTGATGTGAAATTATTCACCAGAAAACTTAATTTGGGCTTAATGTTTGATCAAATGAACAACATTAACAGGCCTATTAGGAGAAAATGTACCATCAACCCACCTTTACATCCCCAGATCTGTAATTGTGAATGGATTTTAGAAACTGAAATCAGAAAAGCCATGCCAAAAGTTAAATATAAAAACAACACAAGTACAAATGAAAAAGTTATACTGGATGAGCTCAGATTGAATAATAACATAAGGGTGACGAAACCTGACAAAGGTTTAGGAACAGTACTAATGGACACTGTAATATACGAAGGAAAAATGAATGAAATACTTATGGACACAGACAAGTATGAAAGTGTATCAAGAAACCAAGTAAATATTTCTTACAGTAGAATAGATGGAGTTCTTGCTGACCTTTTACTGGAAGGGTTAATAGACGTCAGTACCTACAACTATCTTAAAGTTGAGAAACCTAAGATCCCCAAAATCTTTGGGATACCCAAAACTCATAAAAATGAAACTGACCCTCCACAGAGACCGATTGTCTCAGCTGAGCGGTCCAAAACGCTACATTTAGCCAAATTGGTAGATTCTAAGTTAAAAAATATTTGGTTAAAAAAGAAGAATATTTTAAAAGATTCCTGGGATCTACTTAGGAATATACATAACAGTTTGTTCAACAAAGATTTAACATTCATTACAACTGACGTCATTGACCTCTTCACATGCATTCCCCACTCTGAAGGAATGCAGATGTTAGAAGAAATTGTATTTGAGGAAACAGAAATGTCACAGACAGATAGGTTGGTGTGCCTTAACCTGATGAGTTTTAAAATACAATTTCATTTATTTCAAAGGAGAATTGTACCAACAGGTTGGAGGGGTGGCGATGGGAGCTGCATGTGCACCCACCTACGCTAATTTAATTTTAGCTAAATGGGAAGAAAAATATGTTCTGGACTCCATGTATAAAGATTGTTGGAGCCTCTACAAAAGGTTCCTGGATGACATCTGCATTTTTTGGGTGGACAATAAGAATAGAATTCAGGAATTTGTTGATTTTATACACACCACCACCCCATTTCTCAAATTTTCCTTCGACGTTTCTGACGAAAAACTACAATACTTAGATATATAAATATATAAAGAAAGTAACAGGTTCACTTCAAATGTGCATAGAAAACACCACCTTTACTAACTCATATTTGTACTATAATAGTGCTCATCCTTCTCATTACAAGAGATATATAGTAAAAGGGCAGTATGTAAAGGCAAGTCGTATGACCTCTGACAGCAAGGACTTTGTGAATGAGTGCAATTTTCTCAAGGGATTGTTTTCAGCAAGGGGCTATCCAAAAGAGTTCCTTGAAGAAATTACAAATCAAGTACAGGAAGGTAGAAATGACAAATATAAACCTATCATTGGTCAGCCCTTAGTTGAGAACCTTAGTACTGACTCCTCACAGCAGAACCAATTTAGTAAAGCAATGGAGCTAGAATACAATGCTAGCAGTGGATTAGTAAGGAGAATTATCAGTGATTAGTGGGAGAAATTCAAAAATCTCACTAACTTGGAACAAATAACCAAAACAGAGCTGAAATTTGTATATAAAAACTCTCAGTGTGAAAAATGTCTTAGGAAAATGACAAAAAGGAGGTAAATGGAAGGAAGAAAGTTGATACCTACAAATGTGGGTGATGTTCACAATGTAGGTTTATAATGAATAAGGAAGAAGTCATTTTAAACAGTCGAAATGTGGTTTTAAGTAGAAAAGGATATTTTAACTGTGACTCAAATGGCCTTATTTATTTAGCTCTGTGTGAGATATGTCATCCTTTTTACGTGGGCAAAAGTGAACGTAAGTTATAAAGGAGGATGTACGAACATCTATAAGATATTCAAAACAGGAAGGAAACAAATGCCCTTTTTAAACATTCTTTAATATTTGTCAATGCTAATTATTCCTTCTTTGTGTTGGAGGGGGTCAAAAAAGATGTTAGAGGGGGACAATGGGAAGAGAAAATAGAATATAAAGAGCTCAGGTGGCAAATAACACCTCAAGCTACATCCCCACGAGGTTTAAATGAGAATATCTCTCTTGTACCCCTGTTGAATATGTGGGCAAAAGTGAATGTAAGCTAAAAAGGAGGATATATGAACATCTAAATGATATGCAAAACAGGAGGGAAACAAATGCCCTTTTTAAACATTTTTTAATATGTGTCAATGCTAATTATTCCTTCTTTGTGTTGGAAGGGGTCAAAAAAGATGTAATAGGGGGACAATGGGAAGAGAAAAATAGAATATAAAGAGCCCAGGTGGCAAATAACACTTTAAGCTACATCCCCTCCAGGTTTAAATGAGAATATCTCTCTTGTACCCCTGTTGACACTAATGGCAGCTAAATTATAGGATTATATAACAAGGTACTAGCTGCTCATGTGCATTTAATGCTTTTCCTTTTCTTTCACATTTTAATGCAATTTTAACTTTAACCACTAGAGTGTGCTAAAATTTTTTTTACTTTTAATACAAATGGTTTTATTTAACTGCGGTGGTGGTGCTGCAGTAGAGTTGTCGCCTCACAGTAAGACGTTGTCCTGTTCGATTCTCAGCTAAAGCGTCTTCTGTGTGGAGACATGCGTGAATGGGTGTACCTTCGTTGAAGGTTGTGCGTCAGGGCTGGCAACTCAGTATGTAAAAATCTACTGCCAATCATTAGCGGACCGGAGTTCCACTGTGGCAGCTCCTAACCGGGAAAAGCCAAAAGATACAACAACAACAAATGGTTTTATTTAAGTTACTTAAGTTATCCAAGATATTTAAGCATTTTATGGTTTTATAAATTCATGTGAGTTATTTTTTAATTCATGTGAGTTATTTTTTAAGTTTGTAAAATGTATATCATGTTTTTTTAATATTTATGAACATTTTATACAAAGTTTTATGGTTAGTAGTGTTTTTTCTGTATGCAAGGTTTTAACATGAACATTCATGAGGATTAATGATGTTTTAAATTGGATGTTTTTTATTGGATAATTATCCTCCTAGATGATTATAAAAGGCATTAATTGTTCTCTGACCCACATCTGATGAAGTGATTCAAACAAAAACGGTGGTTTTAATGTGTGCATTTATGTGCTTTTGTGCTTAAATTAAAGTTGGCTTTTAAAAGAATTCTGGCTGATTCTTGGTCCTGTGGTGCCTTGGATTGTCTTACTAGTTTCTTTTGGTACCTGGTGGCTGTTTTTTTTCGAATTATCAAAATATTCCAACTTTATTGTGAATGATCTTGTGAGGGTTGTGAAGTCTGAAACAGCAATGAGTATCCTTACTTTCTTACTTCTCTCATTAATGATTTTCCAGTACAAACACATGGTGCTAAACTGAGGCCATGCAGAGACCATCAGTACTTTAGTGAGGTATGACTGTGAATCTTTAATGCCTGAGGCTTACTAGTTAATAATGGACACATATAAGTCAAATAAGTCTCTGCTGTCACATGGTAAGGTTATTTCTGTACAAATCTCCTACCTTTACTTGCTTACACTACCAAGTAGCAAAATGCAAGGATATTCCAGTAATTCATATTATTGCACAGTACACTCCAGGTTCAGCACTCACCTTGTAAATCCAGCAGTTGCAACATTCTGATGCAAGAGAAACGAACAAGAAACCAAGCAGTTGAACACTCCCAAGGTCGATTTATTCACCAAAAATAGCGTAAGAGAAGTACAAAACCAAGCTTTCGGTGAGCTCAGTGTCTCACCTTCATCAGACAACATTTACAAGCCAGCCATCTTAGTTTATATACTAAACAATTAATTGATTAAATACATTCAATTATGCAAAAACCTATTTAATTAAAAAGTATATATGTGTATATATATATATATATATATATATATATATATATACATATATCTAATATTTTAAAAAATCATCTTAAAAAATCATTTAATCACTAGTTAAAACATTTCATTAACTATGTTCTAGTTTACAATGTTAAAAACAACTTATAAAAGACATCAATAGAAAATAACTTAAAACACATACTATGTCAAGAAAACTTTATAATAAGTGAACTTGGAATTTATCCTACTCTGTTGTTCAGCAACACTTTAAATCTAAACAACATTTGCACATGTTTTTAATAAATGTATATAACACATGAAAAGTGATGAAAATACATACTACTCTAATCAAAACACTGTTTCAGTTAAAAGCCAAATAAATTGCCAACCCATACATTGGGAAAAAAATAAGTAACCCTATAGACCTAAAGAAAAATACCCTAAGCCTATTATATTTTAAATACATCTTATACCTTCTTACTGCTAAAATGTCCCATACACAAATAAGTAGGTAACCCCAAGAATACTCATCTTTTATTAAACAACAATTTCAAGACAGGAGCAATAGAGACATACTCATTTAAACCTGGGTTAGTATATGCCCATGTGCGTAACTGCCAATAAAGTTCATTTACTTCTAAATAAGTCTGCCAAGGACCACTTAAATTATCAGCAAATGACTTTCCTAAAACTGTGAATTTAAAACAATGTCCTGGACAGGCATGAATGTGCCTGGCCAGGGCATTGTTAACATCTTGTTTAGCTATGGCATAAGTGTGCTCATAGATCCGCTGCCTAAATTTTCTTTTCGTTTTTCCGATGTAAAAAGCAGTACATTTTTGACACACAGCCACGTAAACAACTCCAATGGACTCACAGCTAAATTTCCCCATTATTTTATATTCTATGTCCCTAATTCTCACTTTTGAGTCAGTAAGAATATGCCTGCATTGGTTACAAGAACCGCATTTCCTTGTTCCTATGAAAAGAAAATTTAGGCAGCGGATCTATGAGCACACTTATGCCATAGCTAAACAAGATGTTAACAATGCCCTGGCCAGGCACATTCATGCCTGTCCAGGACATTGTTTTAAATTCACAGTTTTAGGAAAGTCATTTGCTGATAATTTAAGTGGTCCTTGGCAGACTTATTTAGAAGTAAATGAACTTTATTGGCAGTTACGCACATGGGCATATACTAACCCAGGTTTAAATGAGTATGTCTCTATTGCTCCTGTCTTGAAATTGTTGTCTAATAAAAGAAAAATTGTTCTCTGACCCACATCTGATGAAGTGATTCAAACAAAAACGCTGGTTTTAATGTGTGCATTTATGTGCTTTTGTGCTTAAATTAAAGTTGGCTTTTAAAAGAATTCTGGCTGATTCTTGGTCCTGTGGTGCCTTGGATTGTCTTACTAGTTTCTTTTGGTACCTGGTGGCTGTTTTTTTTCGAATTATCAAAATATTCCAACTTTATTGTGAATGATCTTGTGAGGGTTGTGAAGTCTGAAACAGCAATGAGTATCCTTACTTTCTTACTTCTCTCATTAATGATTTTCCAGTACAAACACATGGTGCTAAACTGAGGCCATGCAGAGACCATCAGTACTTTTTTGAGGTATGACTGTGTGAATCTTTAATGCCTGAGGCTTACTACTTAATAATGGACACATATAAGTCAAATAAGTCTCTGCTGTCACATGGTAAGGTTATTTCTGTACAAATCTCCTACCTTTACTTGCTTACACTACCAAGTAGCAAAATGCAAGGATATTCCAGTAATTCATATTATTGCACAGTACACTCCAGGTTCAGCACTCACCTTGTAAATCCAGCAGTTGCAACATTCTGATGCAAGCAGTACACAGCCAAGTCATGGGGAGATAAAGGTTGTGAGGGTTACCTGGCATCAATGTTACTATATGTATGTGCATAGGAAGAAGGTTTTGGGTCCTTAGGCGGTGAGTGAGTGTGCTATGCATTGTCTCTTAGCCAATGTGAGAGCATATTGAGCACACCTACATCTTCATATACCCACAGCAGCTACTGCATTCCCCTCTGAATGATCACATGTGTGTGGCTGCGGTGACCTTGGCATTGGTAGTGAGATGTGTGCTCCTTCCCCCTTGTTGACGCTGCTGAAGCTGTTTTCTCAGAATTATGTTGTGTAGAATGGTAGATACTATACATATTTCAGTACATGTCCATGGATTGTACTGTGGGGCTCCACAGATGTATCTAGGCACAGGAACCACAACTTTAGCAGTCCAAAGACATGCTCTAAGATATTTCTGGTTTGAGCATGTGCCTCATTATGGTGTTCTTCAGCTTGTTTGTATGTGCATTTTTGATGGGTGTCATCAGCCACTATTCTAGTGCATAACCTGCATCCACCAGTAAATGACCCTGTGGGATATCTCCCCTAGTGAACATCTGATACTGTTGGGAGGTGTGCCAGATATGTGACTCATGGTAACTGGCAGGGTTGCCAGCACACACATCCAAGATGATTCCATTGGCATTACACACAACTTGGCAGCTAATAAATTGAAAGCCCTTTGTATTCATGTGCAGTCTTCCCTGTTCCCTGGGTGGTGCCTTAATCTCTACATGTGTGCAATGTATGGCACCCAGTACATCACGGTAGTGTGCTACAGTGTAGAACTCCTGCATATGTCTGGCCCTATCCCCAAGATTACAGTGAAAATATTTTTGGTCATTAACATGTTGGAGCATAGCATTCAAGAACTGATGGAGGATCCTGGTTGCTGATGCCTGTGACACCACAGCATGTTCCCTGTTGGTCTCTGAAAGGTACATGTAGCTATGACTCTAAGTTCTACAGAAACATTTGTCTCCAGTGGGATGAGATCCCCTTGGTTTGCCCTGGCTCTGAGTTGAGGAAGATAGATGCTGCAAAGTTCCTGTAGTGTGTCTCTATCCACTCTATGTTACCCTGGGTCTGAAAACTGTTCTCCTTCTTGGCCTTGGTCTATTAGCAGCAGCAGCAGGCGCATAGACTTTGGCCTGTTGTACACATAGACATGAATTAAAACAACAGCACCCCCTAACATTGTGTAGAGTCCTTTCCACGGCTGTATTCCAATAGGTTTTGGAATTCACAGGAAAAACCAGCACTGAGTCTACACGGTTGCTTTATAGCTTGTTGAATAGCTCCTTAATCCTGGATTGGTTAATCAGCACACAGTTCAGCTGTTTATGTTGTAGTTTGCATGCCATGGTGTTTAGCTTATTTTTGCAGCTGTACATAGCTCTACACTCTGTGTAGAGCTGCTTACTGGATTCAAAACAGTGCGCTACTGTATAGGCTTTATTGAATCTGGGTGACTGTCTGTTATAATTCTGGTGCAGCATCTGTCAAAGGAAATAAAAGAGCAAGAAAAGTCTTTCCACTTAAATAAAGCCATGCCATAAGTAAAATGCTTTAGCTTGCAAATATCCACGTTTGGTCTTAAAGGCATGTACTGTTTTGTACTTGTTAAGTTTGAAGATTCACAATGCTTGCCAAGGAAAATAAATGCAGGAAATATACCTACAGCAAATGAGAAAAATGATTTACATTTTATTTGCATTGTCAGTTTCTAAATCTTAAAAGGGAACAGTTGTATCCCCGGATTCACTATCCTTCTGTGCAGGAGTAGCATAGTACTACACGGAAGCAGCTGTTTAGGAGCAGGATGGCAGAGTGCCATGCATATAAATGAAGGCACTCTGCCTGAGCTACAAAATGGACATGGAGCGTGTACGAGTGCAGGGGACGTGTCTGAGAGCAGAGCTCTCAGAATATAGACACCCCTGCAATCAAGAGCAGCAGTTTAGGAGTAAGAATGAGTGAGACTGCTCATGGGTGTTCACATACCCCCAGCAACATCCCTCCAAGTGTACAAGAGCAATAGTTAAAACATTTAAATATATAGAATTCTTTTTATGAAACAGATCAAATTTAACCGTAGGTGCGTGAGTTTGCACATCACTTAGCTATGTTTAATGCAGCTTAAATGGCAGAAGAGGATAAAAAGCAAGATATATGCCAATGAAGCAGTACAGCAATAGTGCATTGGGCAGATCATTTTCCTTATGCGCAGTCATTCCTGGTTCGAGTCCCGTTCCAGTGCAATCCATTTTCTATGTCAAATCACATTATGATCAATGTATTTTGTTACATAACCTACCACATAACATATATTTGTGAACTGGAGTACTGCATTAAATGCAGATGTGTGGTGTCATTGGCATAACATTGTAAAGTCCACAGATAATCAGAAGTACCCCGTACAATATATGTACACAGGAATCAGGGATACAAGTGGAAGGTAAAATGTGTAATAAATGATAAATCCATACAGTGTCCAAATACACCACTTTCCCAAGAACTATTAGACATTACTGTCTAAATTAGTGCAGTGGTAAGCGGGAGTATGCAGTAGTAAGCAAGAGTAAGCATAATTAAGCAGTAGTGTGAGTTTAAGCCCATTTGGATGGGGGTAAGCAATGCGCACACAGGTTAGGCAATATTGAAGCTAACTTTCTCTAAGCATATTTAACTGGAGGTTAGTATTGCTTACCTTCACACAAATCCACGCAGACCAGCTTACAATTGCTTAAAAGTCCCTTAATCACTCTGCATGCATCAGCCACTGTTCTCGCCAGAAACAAAATAAACAGTCTTTGCAGGTCTTGAACCCAGGACCCTATGCACTATTGTCACAGTAGTTAACCACTAAGCCATCACAGAAGTACATAAGATTGAGGTATCACCAAACAGATCCTCACTATAGGAAATTCAAACTGAACATGTGAAAGGAATCTATATACAGTTTTATGTTGTATAACCTACTACATAACAGAAATAAGTGAAGTGGAGTACTGCATCAAGCCGAGATGTGAGGTGTCATTGTAATAAAGTGTTGAAATCCACTAATAAACACAAAGACCCCATACAGTGTATGTACACATGAATCATGGATACCAAACACATATATAACATGTAATGAATAATAAATCAATGCTAAAATGCAAATATAATGCAAATTAAATATTAAGAAATGCTAGGAATTACACAGCCCAGTTTAGTAGGTGTAAGCAATGTGTAGGCCAGCTAACTCAGTCTGCCCATTGGTATACCCCTTTAAGCAATGCAAACCTTAGGTAAGTAGGTTTGCCGATAGCTTAGCATTTTCAAAACCATCCAATCATGTCAAAGTGTGGGAAACTGGCCTTATTAAAACCCAACAGGCGAGAATACATCTCATAACTGGTTGTAGCTTCCCCCTGTAGGCACTCTGTCTGGAATGGGAGAGGGTGTGCACTTTCAGGTGCAGTGCTCAGGCATCTAGTAATCCAGAGGTATGGCAGGACTCCTTGTGAAAGACCATGACCAGAGTCTGGTGCAGAGCCAGTACCAGGGTTCCCAATACAAAGCAGAAGCCTGGGACCATCTCATCCGTGATCTCATGAATGCCACTGGCATACCCTGAACTGGTGAGCAGGTCAGGTATCACTATGCCGACCTGAAGAGGAGAAAGGGGATCTCTTGGATCAGTAGATCCAAGAGGCTAAGAGGACAGGGGATGTCCCAGCCATATGTATCAGTCCACTCCCTGTTTAATAATTGCCAGCTCATGTATATTATGGATAAGTATGGCTAAATATTCCTCTTATGTCACAGTAGCAGGTGAGCAAGCTGCGAACCAGGAAGCCCATGCCTGTAGACTGCAGCAGTTGCAACATGAGGCGGATTAGTAATACTCTTGAATGAACTGTCATAGGAAACAAATCTAAAAGTAGTAGTAAGTTAATTGCCTGTATAAAACCTGTATTGTTTAAGGCATGTACTGCATACACCAGAGAATAGGGCAGGACGAGTCTCATATAGGTTATATGTGAATAAAAGCATAATAGCCTGACAATAAAAGTCTAACTGCTGGACTGCATGTGTTTACTCTGGTATCATATGGTAATGTGGAGTTGCAATCACTTAATAGTACTGTTGTATTAAGCACTGTTACCCACAATGTGCTACACAAATAAAATGTGTAGGAATGTCTGTATATGACTGTTGTAATCCCACGAGGTCATATAGTACAACTGAGAGAGACTTAGAAAACAGTGAAAAGATAGATAACAAAATCCAAATAGCACATTCAACTGCAATGTAAACTGTTGTATTTTTTGCACACACAGCCATGGTTCAAATCCTGGGAGTGGTAGTAAGCTGTATGCAGAATCATACCCAACAACTGTACAGGTATGTCCAAAATGTCGTGTAAATCAGCCCATATCTGTTGCCTGCCACCCTGTCCCCCTGGCAAATCAGTGGGATGGTCCCAGGTATTTAGGCAGCAAACAAGACATACAACCAATTGTCAGACATCTATAAGAACAAACCTGGCACTCTAGTGACTCCCCAAAATGTTATGGGAGTAATTAGCCAAGTATGTCCCATCTCCACCCCCATGTTGTCAAGCTGTGACTAGAGTGTGTACATTAACAGAGTGAGACGTATGTGCATAATACTAATGTGAAAACTGGTAATTTGTGAGGCAACATTAAGGTAGTGCTAACAAACATTGCTCCCACAGATCTGTCAGATACAAACACCGCCCTAGAAATAAAAGATTGATATCCTGTACTGGTACTGTTTACTCTGGTATTGTATGGCACTGTTAGTGTTGCAGTTACTCTGAATAATAAGGTATTACTCATCACTGTCACCCACACTGTACTACATAATACAGCTGTCTAGGAAATCCTGTATAAGAGTGTTGTAATTACAAGGTCAGAATGTAAAACCAAAGGAGAATTATAGACAGAAATTAGACAAGAGATACACATCAATATATATATATAGCACATTCAGCTGTGATGGATAGTGCTTTATTTTTAGCAGACACAGCTATGGTTTGAATCCTGGGAGTGGTAGCAAGCTGTATGCATAATCATACCCCACAAGTGTACAGATATGTCCAGAGTGTCCAGTAAATCTGCCCATATCTGCTGCCTGTCACCCTGCCCCCCTGGAAAATCAGTGGGATGATCACAGACATTTAGGCAGCAAACAAGACATACAACTGAATATCAGACATCTATAAGAACAAACCTGTCACTCTAGCAACTCCCCAAAATGTTATGAGAGTAATTAGCCAAGTATGTCCAATCTCCACCCCATGTTGTCAAGCTGTGACCAGAGTGTGTACAATAACAGAGTGAGACATATGTGCATAATACTAATGTGGAAACTGATAATTTGTGTGGCAAAATACAGGTAGTGCTAACAAACATTGCTCCCACAGGTCTGTCAGATATGAACACTGTGTCTAGAAATAAAAGATTGATATCCTGTACTGGTACTGTTTACTGTGGTATTGTATGGCATTGTTAGTGTTGCAGTTGCTCTGAATAATAAGGTATTGCTCATCACTATCACCCACACTGTACTACATAATACAACTGTCTAGGAAATCCTGTATAAGAGTGTTGTAATTACAAGGTCAGAATATAAAACCACAAGACAATTATAGACAGAAATCAGACAAGAGATACACAGAAATATCTATATAGCACACTCACCTGTGATGGACAGTGTTTTATTTTTAGCAGACACAGGCATGGTTCGAATCCTGGGAGTGGTAGTAAGCTGCATGCAAAATCATACCCAAGTTTACAGAATTGTCCAGAATGTCCAGTTAATTGGCCCATATCTGCCAGCTGTTACCCTGTCACTCTGCCATATCAGTGTGCTGATTTCTGACATATAGGCAGCATTTCATATCATACAACTGACTGTCAGATCTGTACATATTTGGAAAATGTCAAATAAAACAAACCTGCCATTGTACAATTCACTAAAGGTTTAAGAGGGCAATAGTCAAAATATGTCCCGGTTCACCTGCACGTGGTAAAGACATGCCCAGAGTGTGTGCAATAAGAGATGGACAGGTATGTGCATAACATCAACCTGGAATCTGGGAGTATGTGTAGAAATAGTTAGGCAGTGTTAACAAACAATACCTCTACAAGTATACCAGGTAAGAGGTGTATACTGCAGGTAAAACTCAGTCCATGTATATAGTTGTCGACAGCCATACTGCTGTCCAAACTAAGGCAATAGGGTAGTGTACTAATACCTGTAAGGTACAGATCACAGCACTGAATAGGAAAGTAATGCAAACTACAGGAATATACTAGTTGCTTATTGACAGCCCCCCCACCATATCTGCAACAATAAAGTAAATACACAACTCAATCGGTATGTGCTGAATTAACTCTACTGTTGGGACATATGTCCTATTGTTTGATAATTATTTAAATTTGTTTCTATGTATGTGCAATGTTGAAATACTCCCACATTGGTGGCATGCTGCCATCAATGCACCTGCATGCTGTTGCAATGACCACGGCGGTTCCATATACGCATGTGTTCTGTTTGTTATGCAACTGTTCCAAATCTGGTGTTTGGGTTAATGGGAATATCTATGCATGCTGTTTTACCTAATCCTGGAATGTATTGACTATTACAAAACCACATATGTTGATGAAATTTTAACACAGTAGCACGTTTGGGAAAGCTGATCCCGGCAGACCCACCTGTCCCACCTCAGCTGGCCATGGCACCGGGCACCAGCATGTCTGGGGCTCAACCAGGGACCTTTTTGTCCGTTGGTCCTGCACCTCCTTCAGGTGGAACTGCCTCAGGGGATGGGGCTTATCCCCCCGGGAGCGGGTGCGGACAGGAACCTGTAACCAGTCGCCAGGTCCGGGTTGTGGTGTGCGGCAAGCTCAACAGGGAGTTCAGAGATCTGGTATGCCAGCTTGAGGGCTGTGTGTCAGAACTAGAGGGTCAGCCTGGCCTTCCTACTCTGCCCCAGCACAGCCACCTTTGCATCTGTGAAGCTGAAGTGGTGACTGCCCATGGGTGGGGACCTGAGTCCCACTGTTTCCACTAGGGGCTCATGGGCTTCTGGTTTACAAACACCCCTTTCCATCAAGGTGTTTGCCCTTCACATGTGTCATATACTGCCCCTGTATGCGTCTTTGTTTGTCTTGTCTGTTAACCTACCCAACCTACCTCCCCCAATATACCTACTATCCCTCCCCAACATCCCACTCTCACCTGAAAAAAATTAAAAAAAAGGGAAATCTGTTCCCAAAAAAAATCTCGCCCCATACATAGCTGTCAATTTTGCACACATGTCAACTGGATACATGTAATCTGGTCTAATTGGCTTAACAGCATATTATTGTTGTCCTCACCCCTCTCTCAGGGGTATGAGTGTCCAAATCTATCTCCAAATTCAGTGTATATGCACAGCTGTTGTTCTAGAAAAAATGGGCAGCTATGGACCTTCCCTACACCCTTCCTGCACATCCCTAGCTATTTTCCCTACTGTCTTTCCCTCATTTTGCCCCTTTTTCATCACTTTCCTATCAACCCTTTTTCATTTCATTTAAAGAAATTAGCACGGGGGTAAGTGGGAATAAGGACTTTTAAGCAGCAGTTAGCAGGTTTAAGCTTGTTTGCACAGGGATAAGCAATGCCTGCACAGGTTAAGCAATTGAGAAGCAAAATCAGTATAAGAAACTGTAACCGGAAGTTAGCAGTGCTTAACTCAGTGCAAACCTGCGCAAACCCACTTAAAACTGCTTAAAAGTGCCTTAATCACTCTGTATCCAAAGGCCCCTGTTCTGTCCAAGCATCAAAATATACAGCCTCTGCAAGGCTCAAACCTAGGACCCTCTACACAATAGCCAAAGTGATTTTGCACTAAGTCATGTCAGACATACATAGCCCTGATGCTTTCACAAGCATATCATCCAGCACAGTCATTCAACAGTGCAGGAAATGTATTTAAAAATGTAGATGTATTTATTTATTTATGTATTTATTTATTTTGCATTTGTTAACCATGTTAGTCTGACTGAGATTTTGACTCATTTACAGCAGAGACCTGGGGAGAAAAGCTCCTCAGTGAATAAAATGTAACAAAGTTCCATTATAGTCAGCATAAAAATTACTATCAGGTTACAATATCATGTTTGTGTGCGAGTGTGTGTGTGTGTGTGTGTGTGTGTGTGTGTGTGTGTGTGTGTGTGTGTGTGTGTGTGTGTGTGTATAATTTTCTATCTAAATAGATATATAAATATATCTATATATATATATATATATATATATATATATATATATATATATATATATATACAGATGCATACATCTATAGATATATATGTCTATATATATATATATATATATATATATATATATATATACATATATATATATCAATATATAGGTTCATAGGTTCATACTAGGCTATCTGCCCTGGGGCATTTATAAGCCTAGCTCGATTGTGTTGGGCTTATGCCACCCCTTGATTTGAGTATACTGTGCCCTTTTTAAAGTTTAGTTTACTGTGCCTCTGTCTAATAGTGACACAGAAGTAATCCCTGGGACAAACCTACAATCCCCCATCCACTCATCAAGATTCTTCTTGAAGAGAGTCAGTGAGGTGCTCTGCCTAACATGAATTGGAATTCTATTCCAGAGCGAAGGGAGCCTCTGAGTTATGAATCTGTCCCTCCAGCATGTTCTATTTATTTCTGTGCTGAGGTTCAAGTCCCTCAAGCACGTGGCTCTGGCTCTAAGGGATTTAGATTTACTGAGGTGGAGCATGTCCATTAATTCTGGGTTGGACATAGCTTTATATGTCAGGCATAGATCGCCTCGAAGTAGGCAGTATGCAACTGAGTAGAGCTGGAGTTTTTTTAACCGAGCAGCATATGGCATCTGTTTGAGTCTCTTGATCCTCCTGGTGAGGTACTTTTGGGGTCTTTCTAATTGCTGCAGGTGTCGGGTAAGGTACATCCCAAAGGGGGCATTGTATTCTATGATGGGCCTGATGAGGGATGAATAAAGGGGCACGATTACCTCTCATGATCTAGATGTGAATCCTTTCATGATGAGGTGGGCTATGTAGAAGGTCTTTCTAACCACTTTGGCAATGTGGTTGTCAAAGGAGAGATTGCTATTAACTTGGGTCCCCAGATCCCTAATTACTTTCTCTGTACTTAATGGGTTGCCACCTATGTGGTAATTTGTGGGCACATTGTATTTGCCAAAGGGTATGACTATACACTTTTTGGCATTTAGCTTTAGACCATGGTTCTGGCACCAGTTATCCATCTCTGCGAGACCATTTTGAAGGATGTTTGTGTCAGCTGGAGAGTCAATTATGGTGTCCAGTTTGCAGTCATCTGCGAACTTGGTGAGTCATAGTCCTCCCACGTTGGCCTGTACCTCAGAAAAGTAAATACCGAACAAGAGAGGTCCCAGAACAGAACCTTGTGGGATGCCACTCTTAACCGGTTTCAAGTCTGACATGGCTCCAGCAACTCTGACTCTGTGGGTTCTGTCTTTGAGCCAGCGTGCGACCCATCTTGTGACACAGGGGTTAATATTTAGGCTGGATAGCTTATCTATGATGCCCGAGTGGGGTATTGTGTCAAATGCCTTTGCGAGGTCCAGATAGGCTGTGTGGACTACCTTCCCTTCATCTATGGCCTTGGTGACTGTTTTGAAGAAGTCGACCAGGTTCAAAAGGCAGGATCTGCCCTTAACAAAGCCAAATTGGGTAGGATCTAGAGTCTGTAGGTCCCCAATGTCTTTGTTTATGAGTTCCATGATGATCTTCTCCATAGCCTTGCAGACTAGGTTAGTCAGGCTTATGGGGCGATAGTTTCCAGGGTCCGTAGAGGTGCCACCTTTGTGGAGTGGGACCACTGTTGCTGTACGCCATTCTTTGGGAACATATCCTGTAGTGAGGCTGAGATTGTACAGCAATTTTACTTGAGGGATTAGTTCTTCTTGGAGTTCATGTAGGATGCAACATGGGACGCCATCTGGTCCCATGGAAGCAGTGTTTTTTTTGCTTTTGAGAGGGCGGCCTTCACCTGAGCATCAGAGATGTTTGGGAGGCTGCACTCTGCTTTTGGGGGGGGGGGGTTGCACTGAACCTGTCTGCCAGGATATTGGCGATGTCTGTGGGTTCAGTGTATTTTTTGTCATTTAGAATCAACTCAGAACAAGTCTGGGAGTTGCATCCCAGGTTCCTAACATAACAGAAAAAAGCCTTATGATTGTCTTTAGTGTCCTGTGCAATTTTTCTCTCGAACTGGCCTTGGAGGATTTTATGAGGGATCGTAATTTTTTGCTAGTACTGATCAGAGATGCCTTCCCTTTTAGGGATTTTGCTCTATCATGTAGTAGCTTCCTCCTTCTGTTGTGCAGTTTATTTATGGCTGGGGTCCACCAGACTGGACGCCTGCCTTTGGATGATTAGGTCTTGATTTTGTGTGGGATAGCATGATCCATGCATTCCTGTAGATGTCCGTAGAATGCATTTATATAGGATTCTGCAGTTTGGGCAGTAGTTTCCACTGGCCATGGGGCCTTGAAGGATTCCACTTTGGTTTTGAGAAGTGTGAAGTTCACTTTTGAGAAGTTTTTCACTGTGGTTTTCTGGGCTGGGGTGGGGTCAGGATGTGGATATCCAGTGAAATTAATTTATGATCTGATCTTACCAATGAGGGATATACTTCTGATATGGAGCATAGAGTCCCCATGTTGGTAATGATCAGGTCTAGTATGTTTTCCCCTCTTGTGGGAGTGGTGACTAGTTGTTCCATAGCATTTGAGTTTATAAATTTCAGGAACCTTTGGGCTAAGGTGCTGGGGCTTGAGTAATGCTCCCAGTCTATGTTTGGGTAGTTGAAGTCGCCCGATATAATGGTGTTCAGAGAGATCTTCATGTTCTCCAATGTTTTCAGGAAAGCTGAGTGGGATTCCTGACTTTGAGAGGGTGGTCTGTAGGATGCTATAAACTGAAAAGCAGTCTTGCCCACTGTCAGTTGCACATGGATGGTCTCCGATACTTCGTGCAATGCCACTAACCTGGAAGTGTGGATATCCTTGATAAATATGGAAATTCCCCCTCCTTTTGTGGTTCGGTCTGGGTTTTGGGGACGAAAAGCATGATATGAGGTATAACCTGGTAGTGCTGGGGTGCTTTTTGGAGCCTTGAACCAGGTTTCTGTCACTGCACAGATATCGATGTTCTCCATACTGAGGAGAGCTTCGAGTGCGAGCATCTTGAGGTTAAGACTACTGGCATTTAGCAGCATTACCCTTAGTTTCTTGTTCCTTTTGCTGTCTATGGAGGTGGGTTTGACTTTTGCGCCTTGCCTAAAAAAGGCACTATGGGGGTGGCAAGAGCCTTTGCCAATATCCGAAAGCCCAGGGGTGACAGGTGCAAGCCGTCCCTAGCTAAGCAATGTGGCTTGTCGAGCATGTCATCCCAGTCTGACATACACTGGATCCCCTTTGAATGACACCAAAATTTTAGCCAAATGTTAAAATCGATCATTTTGTCTTTATACTGTGGCATCATTCTAGGTGAGGGTAAGATGCTGCTCAAGGTCAGGGTCATACCGGCCTGGGCTACATGATCAGAGAGCTTCTCTATGTCTCTTTTCATGTAGTCGAGGGAGGTATGTCTCAGGTCATTCACGCCAGCATGTACAATGACTGAGTCATATTTGTATTTGCTTTGGAGTGACCTGAGTGCTTGAGTTATGTGGCGGATCCTAGCGCCCGACAGGCAGCTCACTGTGATCTTCTCTTTATTCAGCCTGGTGAGCTGGACATCAGTGTGTCTGACAATAGAGTCACCTATTACAAGAGTATCATGTGTGTTATTCAGCCTTAAGGGCTGTGACTGCTTGGCACACTGACTTTGTGTGCTATGTGTTGTACGTGTTTTGTTTAGGGGTAGTGTTTGCTTGGATGTCTGCTTTGGAGGTCTCTGTTGCTTAGGTAGATATATATTTAGAGCCTCCGAGTATGTTTTTGTGTTTTTATGTGTTTGGTTCGCTGTTGTGGTGGGACTATGTGATACTGGAATTGTGTTGTGTGAGGTTACCTTCGCCTCCTGACTGGTTACACCAGTTTTGAGATGATAGAGCTCAGCCTCCAGTTTGGCTATATGGTTGCGTCTCTCACATATATATAGGGCAGTTCTAAGGGAAAAAGTGAAGAGCAGACTTTGTGGAGCCAGGAATAGTTTAAACCCAATTAGGTGGTGCTGCCCGATGTTGCGCTATGCGCAAAAACGCGCAAAACCGCGCAAAAGAGGGTTTTAAGAGAGAGAGATCAAGGAGTTTGGAATTGACTCAAAATGGCCAATAAAGCTACAGTTTCAAGGCAGTATCCACTCCCATAGGGGCAGGCAGGCTGCTCAATGTTTATCACTGCCACTGATGAACACAGAGACTTCCCTTTAGTCCAAGCAAACAATGGCCTCCAAGAAACTTACAAACAGTTCAGAACAGCAAATCTGTAACTAAACTTTTTTAAATCTCAGAAAAGTGGGAAAAAAACAAGATTTATTATTTTTTTTTTTTTTTTTAAGGAAAGCAGAGGTTCACAAGTATCAACAAGTTAGAACAGTGCAGTAAATGACCCCACACTTGAGTGCTAGGCCAGGGACAGATAAAATGCAAGTTTTAAGAAAAAAACGATTTTAAAAATAAGTGCAAGCAGAAAATTCAGTAATCAGCTCTAGGTTGTGTTCTAAATACAGTTACAAACACAGAAATCAAGTTTAACAAGCCAGAAAATGCTCAAAAGTAGGCGGCAATGCAGAAAAGCTTAACAAATAATCTGAAGCAAAATACTTAAAATCTGAAAAGTGGCTCCTTTCTTCTCTCAGTGTTTTCTCCTCTTGGTGGGTGCTTCACCAACAGCCATCAAGTCTGAAAAGATGCCAAAACCATGAAGAAATCGGGTTTTAAGAGAGGGAGCTCAAGGAGTTTGGAATTGACCCAAAATGGCCAATAAAACTATAGTTTCAAGGCAGTAACCACTCCCACAGGGGCAGGCAGGCTGCTCAATGTTTATCACTGCCACTGATGAACACAGAGACTTCCCTTTAGTCCATGCAAACAATGGCCACCAAGAAACTTGCAAACAGTTCAGAACAGCAAATCTGTAACTGAACTTTTTTAAATCTCAGAAAAGTGGGAAAAAAGCAACATTTTTTTGTTTTTTTGTTTTTTTTAAGGAAAGCAGAGGTTCACAAGTATCAACAAGTTAGAACAGTGCAATAAATGACCCCACACTTGAGTGCTAGGCCAGAGACAGATAAAATGCAAGTTTTAAGAAAAAAAAATGATTTTAAAAATAAGTGCACGCAGGAAATTCAGTAATCAGCTCTAGGTTGTGTTCTAAATACAGTTACCAACACAGAAATCAAGTTTAACAAGCCAGAAAATGCTCAAAAGTAGGCGGCAATGCAGAAAAACTTAACAAATAATCTGAAGCAAAATACTTAAAACCTCAAAAGTGGCTCCTTTCTTCTCTCAGCGTTTTCTCCTCTTGGTGGGTGCTTCACCAAAAGCCAACAAGTCCAAAAAGATGCCAAAACCATGAGGCAATCGGGTTTTAAGAGACGGAGATCAAGGAGTTTGGAATTGACCCAAAATGGCAAATAAAACTACAGTTTCAAGGCAGTAACCACTCCCACAGGGGCAGGCAGGCTGCTCAGTGTTTATCACTGCCACTGATGAGCACAGAGACTTCCCTTTAGCCCAAGCAAACAATGGCCTGCAAGAAACTTACAAACAGTTCAGAACAGCAAATCTGTAACTGAACTTTTTTAAATCTCAGAAAAGTGGGAAAAAAGCAAAATTTTTTTGTTTTTTTGTTTTTTTTTAAGGAAAGCAGAGGTTCACACGTATCAACAAGTTAGAACAGTGCAGTAAATGACCCCACACTTGAGTGCTAGGCCAGAAACAGATAACATGCAAGTTTTAAGAAAAAAACGATTTTAAAAATAATTGCACGCAGGAAATTCAGTAATCAGCTCTAGTTTGTGTTCTAAATACAGTTACCAACACAGAAATCAAGTTTAACAAGTCAGAAAATGCTCAAAAGTAGGTGACAATGCAGAAAAAACTTAACAAATAATCTGAAGCAAAATACTTAAAATCTCAAAAGTGGCTCCTTTCTTCTCTCAGTGTTTTCTCGTCTTGGTGGGTGCTTCACCAACAGCTATATATATATATATATATATATATATATATATATATATATATATATGTGTGTGTGTGTGTGTGTGTGTGTGTGTGTGTGTGTGTGTGTGTGTGTGTGTGTACAGATATATATCTATAGATATAAAAGAGAACATAACAAATACATTTATGACCACAGGCACTGTTAATGGGGGTGAGGGGGTCCAAGCTACATACGTCTCGAACGTATTGATATTACCCCCCCCCCACCACAGCCAAACAGGTCTGCCCTGCAATACAATACCAACTTTTACAAGTCCCATAACCAGGACCCGACACAACATGGGCACAAGATGTTAACAGTAATCCATCTCACCTGTATGATGTCAGGCTGGTATCAATAACATATCATGCAGTACAGTCTGGCTACCATAGGGAATGTACAATATGGAAGCAATAAACATTCCTAAGATAATTATACACACACACACACACACACACACACACACACACACACACACACACACACACACATATATGCATTTACTCGCTCAGACATATATATGCAGACACACACACACACACACACACACACACACACACACACACACACACACGCACATATTATATATATATATATATATATATATATATATATATATATATATATATATATATATAAATATATATATATATATATATATATATATATATATATATATATATATATATATATATATGTAACTAGATATGTATAGAAAGATACATACTTAGACGGTGCACACCATATGGAACAGCCAGTATTCCTACAGTTGCCACCTTATCAAATGGAGAGTGTATGAGTCACCCTTACAAAAGTCAATTGTTGCCTGAAGCATATATCCACAGTGAGGTCAAAGGATATAACACCACACACAGGTCTGCATATATGAGAAAGTTTTATTTGTGTACTATTATAGTTGCATATGCCATGTCATATAGCTGATTAGACTTTGAAATACATATAAACAGATTAATGCAACACTCAAACAGATCATTTAATACAGTATTCCGGAAAGCATAACATATGTTGCTGTCCACGCCAAGGCCTTCAAGTAGTACAACAGTAAATACAGACTGGGCCACAGAATAACAATCAATCAACAGTAAGTAATGAAGATGTATAGTCCAGCAGCCTCTAACTACACTCTGTATGCAATCCCAGAGGGTAAAGATTCAGTTGACACAATGTGATGTATCTGTTACATAACAAGGCATAACTGAAACTATTACAATCACACTGACAAACAGAACAGTCTGTATTGCAGGAAGCAATAGGGCAGCATTTTCCCAAGGTGAATTATATGGTAATGTACATCCAGATACCTTAAAGCACTCCTGATATCTCTTACATGTTGTAACAGTCTAGATTATTTATGGTGCATCCCTCCCCATAGACTGACATACAGAGGCATATACCACTGTTACATACACTGACCACTGGACTGCAGAAGGGCACACATGCATTGTGCAGATGAAGCCCACAGATATATAGATCCAACCCCACAATATGTGTGTGGGCCACAACAGCAGTGGAATGGTGACAGAATTGGCAGCATGATATACTCACAGGCCACTACATAACAACCCCTGACTGCATGTCATATAGACAAAGCCAGGTATGTAGGTGGAGGCCAGAGGCCAGAACACAGGCCCATATGTGAAATAGTTGTCATACACTAAGCAAAGTTTCTGGTGTTACAAGATAGTCTGCAACATACCCTTAGTCAGGGATATGAAGTCAGAAACACAAATGGATGTAGACATGTACTGATAGCACTCAACACACACATTGCCAGTGATATATCTGACACAAGGCCTGTGTGGTGAACAGACAAAACATAATAGGCACACCTCTTGCCATCATGTGGATAGGCCCACAGTTGAAAGCTATGCAGACAGACTGCATTCCATGTTAAACTAGTATGTAGACACAAACCCTGTAACACTGGTGCTATACAATGCATACAACACTACTCACACTCTGTCTGTAGTTCTGGAGCCTCATACAAATATGAAGCTAAGCTTAAACCTGCTGACTGCTGCTTAAAACTGCTTATTCCCACTTACCCCCATGCTAATTTCTTTAAATGAGTGTGCAAGTTCTCTTGTAAGAGGTATTGCTACCTGCTGTCTGTAACACTGCTGCCCACACACAGGATGGATGTCCACCATACAGGAAAGGTAAAGGGACCATGCTCACATGATGTAGGGATTTATAGTAGTGAGTTGCCATGACAGTGGTAATTGGAAGTACTACACAGCATGCTGCATGCAGGTAGCAAGTGGAGGACACTGATTGGTTCAGAGGCCATCATCTGATCATGTGCATCACCTACAAAAGCCATGCTGCAATCTATTCCAAGCAGCTCAATCCATTTACTGGAGAGAGTGAGAGAGAGGGAGAGAGAGAGAGAAACTGAAATCAAAACCAAAACCGAAACCGAAACCGAAACTGAAACTGAAACAGAAACAATCAAGCAAACAAACCTAGAAAGAAAGCAGGCTAAATCCAAAGCCAAGAAGATAAAAAAATGCTCGTACAAGGAAATCATCCAAAACAGACCTCATTCCCACAACAGGTATGTGAAGTATATATGCATGTAATTGACAGTAGTACTTGGTCCATAATACTGCGGTAGGTGATGTGGAATTATATATATATGCCATTAGGTGTTGTTGTAATGATGTTCAGCTGAGCAACTGCTATGGACAATAGAGTCTGTCCCTGTGGGTAGTGGGCCATACCTGTCAACTGTGCAGAGCAGCACTGACTGACAAGGTGTAAGACAACATAGTGTGTGCTGTGTAATGGAAAGCATGTATATTACTGTGGCCAATAGCTGGTGGTGGAAGTAATGCCACAATGATGGGCACATGGGTTCAAAAGCCCACCACTTGCAGGACACTCAGGTTAACATGTATTGTAGCAAGCTGACATGCCATAGGTGTGCAATAGGCTTAACTGCAATCTGGCCCTATATATACCCCCCTAATGTTAGACTGTGTCCATATGTGGCACCTATCTGTGTTGTAGCAAGGCAGAACAGTGCAGCTGTGCAGGAAGGAGAGTTAGAGAATGTGGACCTGATGTCTGAATGTACCCCATATATAAGTGTATATATATATATATATATATATATATATATATATATATATAGATATATAGATATATATATATATATATATATATATATATGTCTACAGATATAGAGACACCCATATGCATATATATATATATATATATATATATATATATATATATATATATATATATATATATATATATATATATATATATATATATATATATATATATATATATATATATATATCTATATATATATATATATATATATATATATATATATGTCTACAGATATAGAGACACCCATATGCATATATATATATATATATATATATATATATATATATAAACACATATATACAACATAAAATATATCTACACACACACACTCACACACACACACATATATATACATATATAAATATATGGGTATGTCTACATATATATACAAACACATACACACATATGTATGTAAATACATGACCCCTATATTTCCGCCACAGGGAACATCACATATAACAATACACACGGATATATATACAGCTGTAAGTCTGTGCAACATGGATGGTTATGTCACGTGTGAACCCCTTGTTGGGACCACATTGCCCTTGTCTGTGAAGTAACGAATGGGAATATGGGGAAGGATAGCAGGTATATTTGTGGAAGTGGTTCGGGTTGGTATATTTAGAGAACAGCCTATAGGGATGTTATATGACACATGTGGTGGGTAAACATCCTGGATGGTGGGTGTGGTCTGTGATGTGAAAGCCCCATTGGCCCCCATATGGAAACAATGGGAACAAGGCCCCCACCCATTGTTAGTCACAACAGCAATTTCATGACTCTGAAGGTGCCTGGCCTGGAAGCTGAGCAGGAGGAGCATGTGGACCTTGTGGTTGTGTACTGAGGGCCTCATGGTGCTATAGCACATCCCACAAGTTTTTTTGGAGAGCCTATGGAGCAGACCCTGGTCCTGACCTTGGGTAACAGGATCATGTGTGTGTGTGCCCCCAGGGGGGGAACACCATCCCCTCAAGTGATTCCACCTGACGGTAGTGCTGGACCAGTGGATGATGAGACCCCAGGGTGGGTCCCACATTGTGATGTGGCCTGGTAACATGGCCAGATGAGGTGGGAGAGGTGGTTCTGCTGCAACTCTTCCCTAAACATGCTCTTGTGTCATTGTTATTGAACATATGTGTGTAGTAATAGTTCACACAGTCCCAGAACATGTCCAACAGCATGCATATATATCCCCAATAACACAGAATGACAGATGTGCAGCAATCATATAGCAAGCATACCACATGCATATATGGAACCATAGTGGCCCTGACAATGGCATACAGGTGAAATTGTCCATCATAGGCTAGCAATGATATTGTCCCCACCGGGATCATGGCTACAAACACATAGCACAAAGCATGGTACAATACAATATATGTCCCAATGATAGGTAAGCTCTAGCCATACCTATTGACTTGTGTGAACAGTTTGTTGTCACTGATATGGCAGGGGGAGACAGAGATGTGTGTTAAGAACTATGGTAACCTTACTGTATGAGTTGCTTAGACTTGTTTCCATCTTTATGTCTTTCAGGCAAGATGTCTCACTGACGGTTACCAGTGTATTCAGTGGCAGAAAATGAGGTCATTCTTATCCACCTGATACAGCACTATCAGGTTCTCTTTGGCAGGACAGCACATGAGCAGCAGGAGTGGACCACCCTGTGGAATGATGTAGTCCACAGGGTCAATGATGTCGGCCTGCATAACCGCAGTTATAAGCAGCATGCTGCTGCAGTCTGGGGGGATCACATCACAATGGGGGGGTCATGCCAGCCATCCCCCCTGACGTGTTGAGGAGATCCTCACCAGCCTCATGGCACATGCTCGCCTACACACGCAACAACTGGTGGAGACCATTATGGAGGTGGGTGCTACCTAAACATCGGCTGAGGAGCATGCAGGTAAGGCCACAGGGCACATCAGCTGACCACTGTTGCGTATGCATCCGCATCTGTGCAGGTAGATCATACATATGTGAGATGTCATATAGATATTGTCTGTTGCTGCATAGTAGTAATAAACAGATGTGCATAAGATGTATTGTGGACTTGTACTGTTGATGTACTGTAATGCTGCACCCACCCTGTAGCAATGCCACAGCTGTGGCCACTGAAATCACATCTCTCACACTCTTATGTAGGTCCCTCTGGTATACCACCAAGGCAGCAGCCTGTAGCTGGTGAGTATGGTTTATGTTCATGCTTGTCAATACACCGGTCCTGTAATGGCTATGGTATATTCCATGCACACATCTAACACACCTACCCATAATGCATGCGATACATGTTCACGTAATGTGGGTGTTAACTGCACTGCATCACAGTGGTGACCATGATGGGTGATCTGAAGGGTATGTCACACACCTGCAAGATAACTAACATCCTGTCATTGCGAAATGTGTCCACAGGGAAGAACATAATGGTGGGACACATGGCCTACAGTAGGGACATGTGTGAAACATCACCGTTATACAGTGCTACAACAATGTATATACCAGTATTACAATGACAACTGTTACATATCTACACTATGGCATATCATAATACTGTGGTCCACAACCCTTAACACCTGCAATGAGGTCCCAACATGACCACTAAGTGTGTAATATGGAACTGTAGGTTAGGAAAACAAATATGGGGAATACATACCTTCACAGACATTGGAAGCATATGTCTGCACACACTCCAGAGAAAATATAGTGGAGGCAGCTTTTGAGGTACTGCCTACATGCATTTGTCATGGAAATGAACCGTTCAGTAAGTACACACCCCCAATGTCACACCACATAGTAATCAGCTGTGCAAGACATTTGGCCATCAAATGTGCACACTTACCTGCAACAGAGGCAGGCATGGCCCCATACCCAACAGGTAGCACCCATGACCTGCACATGTAGCCATACTTCACCATTGCATATGCCATGGCAAACAGTGCAGACAGTCATGTATGTGGCAAGGATGTATGGGACAGTAATGATGTAAGAAATAAACATATGGCCACACAAGACAAATGCTGTCACATGTAGCAAACTGGTCATGCAGGCTGCCCACTAATATGCACAACACTAAAGGGTAGCAGGAATGTCGAGCATGTACTGGTTGTATGGTACCCATGTCAGCAATTGCCTGGACTCTGCAAGCGCATGGCCTATGTGTTAGGATAAACAGATGTGACAGTTGTACCACAGGAAACATCAGCCAAGCTTCTCTACAGGTAGCGTATGCATAACAGAAGGGGTCCCCAACAGTCATGCACTGCAATGTGTATTGGTGTACCATGACCATGTTGGAAACCTACAGACAGTATTATGTAAGATACAGGTGCTGCACAACCAATGCCTTACCCCACCTCAGACCCACCACCCCCATCTGTACTGTGCTGGTGCCAGTGTACATCTGTATGTTTGCAGGTCAATAGCTGGGACTAGGCTGTTACACATGGTGTTCAGTGTTTGGGACCCTGCAAACTGACACACATGTTTAGGTCATAGTTGTCAATCATCTGCAAAAAGGCTGAAGGTGGGGAGGATGTGTGTGTCATCATGACATAGCAATGCACTGCAGCAGGGATCCTAAGGATGCTAAGAATGGCTGTATCTGCACACAGTCAGATTCAGGAACTGTAGCAGACATAACCCTAACTCCACAGCAATAATGACGGCAATGTGTGAACTCAAAGGGATGTGCACATGAGTAGACCTTGCAATCATGCAGAGTTGGGGGACATGTGTAGGTCAGACTGACCATATACTGGCAAATGCAGATGGCCAATGCTAGTATACCCCTTCCAGGAATAGTGACTGCTGTAGTACACATAACAATAGGTGCAATAAACTGTCATGATAAGGGCTTGCACACATATGTACCCACGGTGGTCAGCATCTGTACACCTAACACATTTGTTAGACACTGCATGTGAATGTACAGGACATATGTCACATATCAGGCTCATGTAATGTTGATATGTGTGGTGATGTGGTCCCATGGCATATCAAGAAAGAGTGTGTCATATCAATAAGGGTGTGTACACTTCCCATAGCCATGGTAAGGTTTGACGGTTGTCAGTGTAATAGTATCTTATTGGTCATACATGCACCGCTGATGTTGAGATCTGTAAACCAGACATCAGGCATTCACAAATGTCACCCGTCAACATATCATCCCAGATATGTGTCGCTCAAACACATAGGGGCTGTGAGAATTAGAGCAGAAATAACTGACACAGTAATACACATTTAGCAATGGTTTGTATACCTGTGAGGTTTCGTGCACAGTACATGGCAGGGTGCAGAACAGGTGAACATCAATACTGTGTACATGTGTGCAGTGTTTTCCAGGGGAAGGGGCATCACCTACTAACACAGCCTATGTATCACACACATGTATACTGTTGCTAGCATAGATTGACTATAGCTGCACTGCATGCTGTTGAATACCATATGTTATGCATGTTGACAGATGGGTAATGGGAGGACTGTGTGTACTATCTTTCTGCAGCCTCACCTGTAGGTGTGTGTGTGTTTTTGTATGTGTGTGTGTGTGTGTGTGTGTGTGTGTGTGTGTGTGTGTGTGTATGTGTGGGTGTGGGGATTATTTTGTCTGTAAGTGCAATCTGGTGGAGTGGAAGGGGTTTGATGCATGTAGGATGCGTGTGTGCATGTGTGTGTGTTTGTGTGGGTGTCCATGTATGCACATGTGTGATTGGTATGATTTTGGGGTTGTTCATACAGCAGTACTTCCTTTTGGAATTGTGCAGTACATAGACATGGACTGACACATGAGACACCAGAAATACTTGTCTGATATGTAATCACAGGACAGCTGATAGTATAATGAGGTCTGTAGCATGGAACATGCATTAGGAGGGAAACTATACACCAGGTATACCCTTAGCATTTCAATCTGCAGAAAGGTGAATAACTACCCATGTATGCAGCACTACAGATGCATTAGGGAATTTCTAGACAACACCAGGAAGTGTATCGATATATTACTGTTGTCCACATGATAAGTTGATTGAGCAGCAGATCTGGCATGTACTGAGCAATAGTTACGTATGACACTCCAGTGCATGACATTATGGAGTGAATGTAGTAGCCCCTAACATATGACAGCAGTGAGGCCATGTAAAACCTACTCCACTCAAGTCAAGCCGGTAATGAAGTAACAGGTCTTGTGTTGTGATCACTCGTCTAGACATTTAGAGGAATGATACGTGAATGAGTGGTATTAATGAATGTATGTTACCAAGTTACTATGTTTAGCATACAAGGCCATGTCAAACCATGGGCTGTTGGAAATGCTCCACTTAAAGAAATCCCAATCCTTCAGAGCCACATGCTCCAGGGATCTAAACCTTGTTATCACAATGAACAAAACATGCTGGAGGGATAAGTTATTGACCTAGATACTCCCTATTCTCTGGAATGGACTGCCCAAACATGTCAAGCAGAGTGCCTCCTTGGCCTCTTCAAAAGGAACCTTGACGATTGGATGGGAGATAGGAAATTCAGCCCACGGATCACGTCAGTCGCCCTGCTAGGCAGGGGTCCAAGGAAGTAAATATTCTGGGAAGAAATATCCAGGGAATTGTTATGGATAGGCTTGTATAGGCCCTAGGGCCTATAGCCTTGTACCAACCTATGAACCTACGAATCTGTGAACCTACGTGTGATGCAGGATAGGGAACATATGTGAATAAACGTGAGACTGTCTGTAAACTCAGGGACAGGTAGGTATTATGGTGGAATTTCAGTGCATGTGTGTGTGTGTGTGTGTGTGTGTGTGTGTGTGTGTGTGTGTGTGTGTGTGTGTGTGTGTGTGTGTGTGTGTGTGCGCATTTATCTGTGTACTGTTATGCAATGCTGTACAGGTCTTAAAGTGTGTTTCTTGTTTTGCCCTATAGGTGCAGAAGTGGGTCAGGATCCCTCCTGCATGCAGTCAGATGTTGGTGTCCATACAGACACCGAAGATGATGATAGGACTGTTGAGGCACAGGTGGGGTTGTCAGAGGCTGAAACTGTGCAGTTAGACATCCACCTTTTAGTCACTCCTACCCTGCACACAGTTACAGTGTCTATACATACTCCATCACCAGTGGCCACAGCAGAGGGACAGTTGGCAGTTGGTGGCAGGACACAGGAGAGTGTGCTATCTATGCCTATTGTGTCTAGTCACAGCAGGCATAGCCAGATGTCTGGTAGGAGTGCCACATAGGCAGATGTACCGGGGTGCTCATGGTAGGGCCACTGGTCATTATGCCCCTGGCAGAAGTGCCACAACTGGTGCTACCAGGTTCATGCTTCAGACTGTCATGGGGGTGCAGGCACATAGGAAACTGTACACCAGACAGGGCCTGAGGCTGCAGAGGGCTGTTCTCTCATCTGTAAGTGACACCTTCCATGAACTTGCTGGTGCCCTCCGTGATTATACCAAGGTCAGGGATAGATGGTTGGTTGAGATGGTGGGCCTCATCAACCGTGGCTTGTCCATGCTCAAACATGTGGTGGGAGTGGGGCGACGGCTGCATGGACGTAGGCCAGCAACACCAACAGCTGGCGGTCAATGTGTATGTGCTAGGACACCAAGGTGCTCCAGTAGTGGCAGTACCATTCCCAGCACTGCAGGGGGGTGCTGTCCACACCACACCACAGCAGGCCATGTGCACATAGCCCTGGCCAGTCGCAGGAGGGACCTGGTTCCAGCAAACATCTGTCATCATCAGGGAGGAGTAGCACATTGAGGACTGTACCTACATGCCCGTGGAACCCCTGGCAGGCAGAGTCCACTTGTCCATGGCTGGAGGCAGTGAACTGCACATCCTGCCAGGTATGGTCTGCAGCTGACAAGAAACACCTGTATAGGACAGCCACATGGCATTTCTGTGTGCATACATACCCACACACTATAAAAACACACCGAGGGCAACCCCATACCTACACACAGCATATCACCATGCCTATTTCAACTAATCACACCCCTCACCCACACACATGGTGTCAAACGTATGGCCCACCCTTGGTCTCTGTTAAAGGAAAAACACACCCTGTGCATATGATGATACCTGTGCCACATCTCTGTCATCCATTACATCCATGCAGGGACAGGCTAATATGGTTTTGTTGCACACGGTGACTGTATTACAGTGTACCAATGTACTGCTGTGTAACATGTTGTCAGGAGTAATGTTTAATGCATACATGTCAGGTAGCGTAGCTGTTCAGCTATGATGCATTATAGCTGTTAGTAACACTGAGAGATTGTTGTCTCCATAATGTTATCCATTTGAGTTGTAAGTGTACATGTGTCAGCAGAAGGTACGACACTGTGGTGACACCATGGCTGTGACATATCCTGGGTACAGGTGAACACATGTCACAGGTTTGTATAACAGTTACTGCCTGTGCCACATGGACAGGTGACCCGCTGGGACATGTATAATCAACAACCTGATGTAGATCCATCCACACACATGCACACTCTTGGCAACACTGGGACTAGACCCCTACCTAGGTATGTAGTGCTACTGAGGTGTGTGGCTTTCATTGCACACACACACCACACAGCATTAAGGGTGAGGTGTGTTCCAGGTTACATGTTACATGCAGAACATCCCCAGACATGTACAGTATGGTAATGGGGGACGTAATGGTTGTATATGGACAATACGTAGTCTGACATACCATCATATACATATTAACAGACACATAACAGGCAGACACACATCCAAGAGACCTGGGCCTATCAGTGCTAACTAACTTGTCAGTGTGTCCAGTGAGTTACAGGTAGGCTGCACACAGCACATGGATAACTGGGCTGGATTGTGGTATCAGTTACCTGTATGGTTGATGGTGACAGTGGTCACCATACAGTGGTACATGGGAGTTGTACCGGGTGTACCATGATGTAATGACAGTGTACACAGCACTAACACCACACAGTGGATATTGTACACACTGAAATCCATGATGACACACTGACATACCCACCATCACACAATGCCCAAGACTGCAATACAACCCATTGTCCATCCCAACAGTGGTACTACAGGGATATGCATCTAATGCACATAGTAGGGTGGTGCATTGTCATGCCTCAGCTATGGGCAGCAGCAACACTATCCATACTTCTGTGTGACAATGTGTATTGTAATAGGAGTATGTGGCCTCGAAATGCTGTACCCTACAGATATACATACATGCACACATACACACACTTGCCAGAATTCAATGGTTATCCCATGCCTATCCACCCATTTATACAACACTGTTGTACTTGTACTGCAAGGCTCATGTAGCCATTAGGAGCATAACAGGGTACGTGTAATGTCCGGTACAGCAGCAGCCACATCTTACTATGGGAAAAGGTGTGGTGGAGATGAAGGCCCTCATGGTATTCTCAAGTACAGGTGTACTAACACACAGACATTGCTATCCTCATTAATGCACAAGTACACATTTGTCAGTACTGGGTTGCATCGCTGCTGCTGGCCATAGGGGTGTACCTGGCTATTGCCCATGGAGAGAGGGGAAGTGTAGGGGATGTGTGTACAGTGGTATTATGCCACCTGCCATGTGCCAGCAGGAAATCTATTGACAGACACCACTGTGGTGACCCTCAGGGTGAGAGTGATGTGCATCAGCCAATCCTCTGGGTGCCTCCATCAAATAGCCACTGAGGTGATCCAGATGACATGTATGCAACATGTATTACAACACATGGTTAGTGTCTGTGATGGAGACCTGTACCCAAGCATGTTCTGTTGACTGTGATAGTGTAGTGGAGGTATCCAGGGCATGTGGTGTGTACAGGGTGTTGTGTCCTATATGTGCCAGTTATAACACAGCTGGGCAGACAGCAAGTCTAGGTTGCTTGTACGTATCCAAGCTGGATACCTGCCATCTGCACATCTGTACAGGGACTGACAAACATCATCTTGGCAAGTAGCTATGCAGTAGGATGAATGTGTCACAGATAGATGTCTGACACCATAATGTATGCCATTACTACATGTTGGAAGCTCTCACTGACATGTGCTGTACAGACAGTAGTCTACAGTTACTTTCCACATGTCAGATCATTATTCAGTAGTGGATATATACTGTAACACAGCTCAGACACCAGAAACTCGACAGTAAGGCCTTAGAGTCCAGCTATGCCTGCAGGGGTGCTTGTTGTCAGTACTACATTTAGCAATCTACTCTTGCCTGAGAAAGCACGGTCAACAGTAGTAACAGCATGATACACTACATGCCAGTGTGACGACACGTATCCTGGGTTAATACCCTTGTATGTAACACATTCACACAGATAAAAGTGATGTACGGGTCTTATATACTTGAGTGCCTCAGACATGACACTCACACTCCTTGCTACTGTAATAATGGCACATAGATACATGTTTTGTACATGGCATTACATACATTTATTAAAGAAGTCATTACCCTGCTATTTTATCAGACTGGGATGTGAGTACTGGTTACCAGGGCTGAGCCATGCTTCACAGGTGTCAGCATTGCTGCAATATAACAGCTGAGCACATTTGCGCACTGATAAGCAAAGCCTACATGGTGTAAGCGCCCTTATATTTAACCATATGTAAGCACCACTTAGCTTTGCACAAACCTGAGCAAACACGCTTAAAGCTGCTCAAAACTGCCTTAACCACTCTGTACCCAACAGCCCTTGATCTGCCCAGCAACAAAATACACAGGCCTTGGACCCAGGACCCTGTACCATATAGTCACAACAGTTAACCTCTATGCCATGACAGCTGTGAAAATAGTTGTTTTTACAATATATCTGTCAGTACACATATTGAATAGTATTGAACAATTGTTTTGACTTCCACAATTGTGTAGAATTTGTTAGTGATATTACTGTTACATCACATATGTTGTTATATCTAAATATACACATATCAGATACATACGGTGTGATATATCTGGGAAGGTATACACAACCGTAATGTTTACACATGACTAGGATGTGGATATATACATATACATATGTAGATATATGTCTACATGTACATACACATATATATTCATATATATGTATTTCTACACATCTGTATAGTGCCTCATGCATATGGCCAGTTTTAGATCTCTCTGTATATACATATATATATACATATATATATATATATATATATATATATATATATATATATATATATATATATATATATATATACTGATTCTATGAGATTGGATAATCTGACAATGCAGGTGGCACATCAAGACATAAACAATCCAATGGTTATTGCTTTGCCTTCCCGCCAAAATGTTGTGTATATTACTACAACTCCACAGTCTGATCTTGCTAAGCAAAGCTTTCCCGCTACAGTGTTGTCTGATCCTAACACCCCTCAGCTCTCTAATACTGAAGTAGGCATTCCCCATCCTATTAATATACACAATTCTGCTGGCTATGTTCCTATTATTTCCCCATCTGTTTTAGCGAATCCTTTATGGCTCTTAAATTCACCAGGACCTACTACAATAAATATCTTAGATGACAGAGACTCTAATTTTTTATCCAAAAATACTCGGACCATGCCCCTCTCCCCCATGATCACCAGAAGAAGAGGGAGACTTTTATCCTACAGAGGCAGAGGAAGACAAATGAATTATGGGGAAAGAGGTTTCCATACAAATTCTCCCACTACTCGCTCTTATTCCCTAAGAAACAATCATTTATTAGCAAGAGGCCAACCACGTGGAAGACCAAGAAGAGCTCCCACATGCTGAATGTTTTTGATAACAGCTCACACACGCTGAATGTTTCTGATAATAGCTCACACTCGCTGACTGTTTCTGATAATGACTTAGTTAATGGAAACTGCAACTCCTTACCTGTAGAAATATATATACCAGATTCTGAAGTTTTCAATTTATCTGGCAGACTTTTACCTGATAATTTCAACAGCTTACTGAAACAAGGTTTTTCTTTTATTCCTGCCTACCGTGCTGATATTTCTTCTTTATTAATAGATTTACGTGTATATGTTAGGAAACTTAATTTAAACCTTTTATTTCACAAAGATGTATTTGATGTAGAAGATTAATATGAAAATGTATTATATTCTTACACTAAACTACCTGTCAAGAAGAGTTTATATAACCCACCACTATGTAATAACTTACATATCTTCTTAAGTTATGTGAAAAAGACTTGCAATATGTTTTAAAGTATAACTGTACTTGTAAATGGTTCAACCTTACTAATGAACAGTTAACTGCCTTAAATACCTTATCAGCAGACAGATCGCTAAGAATCATGAGAGCTAATAAGGGCTCAGGTATACTGTTGATGGAACAAGATAAATGCACACGTATTTTATTAAATGACCTTAACAACAGTGAGTTTTATTCTATGGCTACCCTAACAGATGTCCGTCAGGCTTTTAAACATATAGATAGAACTATTATTGCATTACATAAATCTAAACAGATTTCTGATGTATTAGCTGATTTTTTAACTGTGTCAAAGCCCCAACTAGGAAAATTCTTCGGAATTCCTAAAATACATAAGGACCAGTCTAATCCTCCTTTTAGACACATAGTGTCGAACAAGAAAACTAAGACAGGAGGTATAGCCAAATTTATTGATTTGGTATTAAACCCTTTAGTACAAGTTTCACCCTATTTTCTAAGGGATTCATGGGATTTCCTTCATCTCCTTTTTCTCAACCCTCCTACTGATGAACATACTATTTTAGTTACTTTAGATATTGAATCTTTGTATTCTAACATTCCTCATGATATAGGCATAGAATACTTAAGAAATTATTTATCAGAATTTACCACCTTCTCACAGGAAAAAATTAACATGATTTTCTCCCTAACTTCTCTAGTATTAACTACCAATTTTTTTCACTTTGATGGTAAAATTTTTGATCAAACTAAAGTTGTAGCTATGGGGGCTAAACTAGCTCCTGCCTTTGCAAATGTAGTATTAGCCTGTTGGGAATGTAACTTTCTAGTATATTTACCTGGTTTTAATAATATTCTTCTGTACCAATGTTACATTGATGACCTCTTTTTTATGGAAGGGATGTGAGACTGATTTGTTTACATTTATTAATTCCTTATCTGATAGTATTCCATTTTTAAAGTTTAAGATTTTAGCTTTTGGGAAGCAAGTTAACTTTTTAGATGTGCTTATTTCTATTGATACAAATTATTCAACTTGGAACTCTACTATATTTAGGAAAAAGATATTCAGAAATAATTATTTACATTTTTGCAGCATGCATCCTCTATTTATGAAAGTTAATATGGCCAGAGATCAGTACATCAGATTCTCTAGGATTATTTCTGATGATAATGTTTTTCTACATGAATGTGATGTTTTTAGTTCCTTTCTTATAAAGAGAGGTTACCCTACTGATTTACTGAATTCTATTGTTAAAGATGTAGGGCAGGATTCAGGAAGCCTCCGTGTAAGAGCTATAACTCTTACAAGGAGGCTGCAGTTAAACGGTGTGATGTCAGCATGTCATGCATATGCATGAGGTGCATGAGGCATGCTGAATCACACTGTAACTCTTACACGGTCCGTGTAAGACAGTAGGGGGCGTGTCCGTTGGCTAAGCCCTGCAAGCGGACACGCCCCCGGAAGCCTATAATGGCAGAAAGTAAACAGCCACGAGAAAGGCCATGGAAATGTGAATAAACACACTACACAACACATGCCCCCACAGACCAGCAATGTAAAAAGTGAACAGATGTTATAAAATGAAAATGAAAACTGTTTTATTTTTTTTAAAACCCCGTAAATGTTTGCTAATGTGTGCGCTCGTGTGCGCGGGTGTGCTACTAGCGCAACTGCAGTTAGCAATCAGTGGAAAAGGATATAAGAACTAAATATGCAAAGTAAGCCAAGAAGTAATAGCATAGCAGTAGAGTTGTCGGCTTAAGAGCAGGCAGGCAAGGTTCGAGCCCACACAGCAGCCTTTTTTTTTTTTTTTTGTAAATAAGCACTAAAAAGGCCCCTGACAGTATTGTACAAATGTAAAAGTATTTCCTTTTGTAAAATGGAATGAAATGGAGCATATATTTTCAAGTAATACAATAATAAAAATATTTAGAAATGTACTGATAGCTAATCTGCTGTGAGACAGAGTGCCCGTAGCTGAGTAGTGTTTCAAAGGCTGCAAATTGCTTGCCCGTAGCTAAGCACTGGTTTAACAGGCTCAAACTGTGTGCAACTAGCTGTGCTTAGCTTAACATGCGTGTTACTAGCCAATTAAGGTTTAACCCAGTGCACACCGTTTGCACGGAGGTGCGTGCCGCGCCCACAAGCTAACTGCCGGTGTGCATGCATGAGCTCCACGCAAATGAGCACAGACCTGGTTTTAAGTGCTTAAAAGTGCTTTTGGCATGTTTGATTGTCAGGTCCTGAACTCATTTCTAGACAGTCATGAAAATTAAAAATCAGTGGTCAGATTCAAACCAAGGATACCATGCACTAGAGTCAAGGTACTAAACCACTAAGCCATGACAGCAGTACTTAGAAATGCAGAAATAGCATATATATAGGATATAATCCAAAATGGAGCATGATAAAGCAGTTTCTGTGAAGTAGATACAATTCCAAAACGGCCAATCATAGAAATGTGCGGGAAAATCGGCATATATAAGCCCCATAGGTGGGAATACACAGCATAAACAATTGTAGAATAGACCTGCAGGCAGAATGAGTGGAGTAGGGGAGGGACGTTGCTTTCGAGCACAGCGGTGGGGCATTGAAGAGTCCAGATACATGGTCTGGCTCCTAGTTCACCATCATGAGGCCCAACTCATGCAGGGCCAGGTCTCATGGGGAGCATACAGGGCGGAGGCATGGGACCAGTTGACTCATGATCTCACTAGTGCTACTGGGATTCCACGTACTGGTGAGCAGGTCCATCACCACCATGCTGACCTGAAGCGACGTAAAGAAGACCAGTTGACCCAATGGATCCAGGAGGCCCGGGATATGCCCAACACCCCACTACTGAGTAAGTTACATTTTACTTATGTATGTAAGGAATTCAACTAGCTGATACCATGGAGATGTGTATTCCAATATTACTTGTTTTGTATTACAGCTGCAGGTGTCCGCTTTGCGAATTGCAGGGCACATGACCGCAGGCTGGTGCGGCTGCGCCACCATGCAGGTTAGTAACCCCACCTAGTACTTGTAAATAAATATTATAGTGTAGCACATAGCAGAACACTGCAGTGTATTGATTAAAAGTAATAGAATGTGCAAGCAACAAGTGAAAGTCTGCAGGTATGGCTGCAACAAGTTCATCAGTATGCAAGTGAAACTGGAAATATAATTGATAGAAATAAATAGTTCTGTAATACAGATGTCCCACCATTAATTAAATGTAGTATAACCTGCAGTAGTCTCAAGAGTACAGCTTCAGAAGCTGAGTTAATCACATGTGAGTTATATCCCCTGTTGAAATGCTGAATCATGACAGAAGTGAGGCTGCTGGAAAGTGTTTGAATCACCACAGGTCTAATATGTGAAAAAAGCCTAGAAGTACCAACCTGAACTGTGAAATAGCAGGATGTGTGAGAGTGACAGAAAGGGTCATGTATCAATAAATAAAGTAGTAATAACCCCTGAATATATAAGCCTCAGTGTGGTTCTACAGAACTAAATGCATGTGGGAATTACAACTTAGCATCCCAAACTGATTGCAGTGTGTCTGAATCTTGAATGTTTAAGCCAAAATCTGTATATGGTGATGACAGTCAACAATTTTCAGATAGAATGAATGATTGTCTGACATACTAAACATCCATAGTTGTCTCCTGCCCTGTCATCAAAGTGTAGCAGGATGATGTATCTGATCAAAGTCAAAATAACTAGGATAGTGATGTATCTGTAACAGGTCTAGCATGACAGTCAATTAAAAATCAATTTGAAACTATCACCCACAAGTTAATTTTATTTCTATTACAAATGTATATTAATGTATAATTTATGAATGTGTCATCATTTTCTTTCTCCACCCCACCCTATAATTGCAAATTAAAAAACTCACTAAATATTGGTATGTGAACATTTCATTAACCATGGACATTTGTCCTGTTGTTTCAAAAATATATGCACGTCCGTTGTTGCATGTGCCCTGTTCATACCTGCAAACCTGATGGCCTGTTGCCATTAATCAACCCTGCATGTTGTTTGATTGTGTATTTCTGTTCAAATAATGCATGTGATATTGATATGCCTGTTGTTCAATGGTGTTAATATCTGGGTGTTTGTTTAATGGGAATACCAATGCATGCTGTTACAACTAATTTGAATGGAATAATATGCTACTAACCCAAACTAACATAACATACTCACAAACCTAGAACGCTTGGGAAGGCGGGTCCCAGCGGACCCACCTCTCCCACCTCATCTGGCGACTGCACCTGGCACTAGTGCCCAGGCCGGACCCTCCTCCAGTGGCCCTGTGCCACCTTTGGGTGGAAGTGCTGCAGGGGATGGGGCCTGTTCCCCCTCTGCAAGTGTGGCTGGAGGAGCCCGTCCACTCACCCTCCAAGGTGTCCGGTCTGTGGTGCGAAGGGAGATCCAAGACTCTGTTCTTGGGTCCCTACCCCAGCTTGAGGCCCGGGTGGCACAGCTTACGGGCATGCCCGTTGTCCTGCCTGCACAGCCCCCAGCACAGCCCCGTCCTGGGCTGTGAAGGAACAGTGGCAACTGCCTATGGGTGGGGATATCAGTTCCACTGTTGCCATCTGTGGGCTCATGTGTCCTGGATATCCCAACCTCCGTCCCTGTCAATTGTGTAACCCCCCCACATGTGTCATACACCGCCCCTGTATGCGTCTTGTCTGTCTTGTCTGTTAACCTACCCAACCTACCTCCACAGCTATACCGACTACCTTCACCTGACATACCACTCTCACCTGAAAAAAAAAAAAAGGGCACTCTGTACCCACAAAAACATTACGCCCCATACATAGCTGTCCATGTTGCACACATGTCCGCTGAACATTGAAACTGTTAATTACAATTGGCTGTACAACAGGTATTAATGTTGTCCTGACACCTCTCTCAGAGGTGGAAGGTTTCAAATGTCACATCAAATTACATACAAATGCACAGCTGTTGCTGAGAAAGACATGGGCAGCTATAGGCCTCACCTACATCCTTCCTGCAAATCCCAAGCTTGTTTCCCTACTGTCTTACCCTCTTTTTGACCCCTTTTTCACCACTTTCCTGTCACCCCTTTTTCTTTTCTTTCAAAGAAAATAGCGTGGGTGTGCGCTTGTGTGCGCAGAGCTCACCGCTAGTGCGCATGCGTGAGCTCCGTGCAAACGAGCGCAGACCTAGTTTTAAGTGCTTAAAAGTGCCTTTGGCAATTTTGATTGACAGGTCCTGTACTCATTTCGAGAGAAAAATAAATTCCCACTACCAGTCTCGAACCCAGGACCTTGGTAACACTAGCCTGTATGACCTACCACTAAGCCATGACTCTCATACAAGAACATAGTGCTAAAATAAATATAACATGTAATAGTAGGAATCAATATAAAGGCAATATAGGATGTGTACTACCCAAAGCATGTCAGGTAGATTTTTAATGCCCGAATTACTGGATTCCCATACTAGTTTAGTGTTCACAGAAACAGCCCTGCTAATTGTTAGCTTGTACATAATAATGTAAGCTAATGTACATATATGAAAGTATTATATGTACACATATATATATATATATATATATATATATATATATATATATATATATTAATACATATGAAATATAGTGGTAGGTGTCAGTATTCATACACACTCACTACAGGAAACAGTGAAAATAAATGCAGCAACCAGAATCTACAACACAGCCTGACTCCTGTGGGACTTAATAACCCTTTTAACTGCATAAAGGTGCCTTCAGCACTTTGATTGACAGGTCCTATACTCATTTCGAAAGAAAAATGAATTCCCACTGTCAGTCTCAAACCCAGGACCTTGGTAACACTAGTCTGTATGACATACCACTAAGCCATGACTCTCATACAAGCACATAGTGCTAAAATAAATATAACATGTAATAGTAGGAATCAATATAAAGGCAATATAGGATGTGTACTACCCAAAGCATGTCAGGTAGATTTTTAATGCCCGAATTACTGGATTCCCATACTAGTTTAGTGTTCACAGAAACAGCCCTGCTAATTGTTAGCTTGTACATAATAATGTAAGCTAATGTACATATATGAAAGTATGTATATGTACACATACATATATATATATATATATATATATATATATATATATATATATATATATATTAATACATATGAAAGATAGTGGTAGGTGTCAGTATTCATACACACTCACTACAGGAAAGAGTGAAGATAAATGCAGCAACCAGAATCTGCAACACAGCCTGACTCCTGTGAGACTTACTAACCCTTTAACTGCTTAAAGGTGCCTTCAGCTCTCTGATTGACAGGCCCTGTACTCAATTTAAAAGCAAAATAAAAGCATACTATTAGGCCCTACCACAAGACCATTGTAACACTAGTCTGTATGACCTACCACTAAGCCATGACTCTCATACAGGAATATAGTGCCAAAATAAGTATAACATGTAATAGTAGGAATGAAGATAAAGGCAATATAGGATGTGTACTATCCAAAGCATGTCAGGTAGACTTTTACTGTCCTAATTACTGGTTTCCCATACTAGTTTAGTGTTAACAGAAACAGCCCTGCTAATTGTTGTACTTAATAATGTAAGCTAATATACATATATGAAAGTATGTATATGTACACACACACACACACACACACACACACACACACACATATATATATATATATATATATATATATATATATATATATATATATATATATATTAATACATATGGAAATATAGTTGTAGGTGTCAGTATGCATACACACTCACTACAGGGAACAGGTGAGAGAAATGCAGCAACCTGAATTTACAACAGAGCATGAATCATGAGAGACCTACGAACCTTCACACTCACAGAACACTGTCGACAGCATACCAGCATGGTCCACGCCCTTACAATCTGAAAGGGCAACGCCTATCTCACATACCCTTTTATAGCACTGTTCTGAAATCACAGTGAGACATGCAATCAGTACACAACTGGCTGCATGCAATTAGCAAATGCTGCCTTACAATTGGTGCAGAGGCCATCACATGGACCTATGCAGATACCTACAAAAGCAGCCAGTACTAACACTCCACACATGCAATACATTTGATTGCACCAAACTGACGGAGAGAGAGAGAGAGAGAGAGAGAGAAAGAAAGAAAAAGAAAGAAAGAAATAAAGCAATAAAGGCAGTGATAAAAAAAAACTGCATCATCACAGCAACAAAACCAGCAGCAGCAGCAAACAACAATTAGCACCAGTGACACAGCAACAGCTGACACAAACACAGGTAATGCAAAGTAGCAGGTTAATACTGTGTTTACTGTGAAACCTCCAAATGTATCATAGTTCACTATCTATAGGTATGTCCATGAGATAGGTTGTGTGTACATAGTCCTGATATATATACATATGTAATATTGCTGTACATGTCTTCCATACTTAAAACTTCCATAGCTTAGAACACAAGGCCAGTTATGCATATGATGCAGTAGTTCCCAGGGTCAGTAGAGGTTCCTCCTCATTGGTGTGGGACCACTGTGTATGTATGGCACTGTTCAGGTACATATCCTGTAGTATGGCCAGGGTTTAATATCAGTCTGTAATGTGGTGCTATGTCTTCTAGGGGTGAACGTATCACACATTCAGGGATACCATTTTGTAACAGTGATGCTGTGTGTTCTGCAATGTTGAGGGTGGCCCTCACCTGGACATGTGAGATGATAGGGAGGTTACATTCATCTGTGATAACTAATTCCACTTGTGTAGGAGAATGGGGGGGGGGTACCTGCACCTAAACTGTCTGCAACAGTGTTGCCAATATCTGTGCATTTGGTGAATGTGAAGCATCTTACCACTGCTGACCACAGATGCCTTGCCTTCATGTGAATCTGCTCTGTGCTGCAGTAGCCTCCTGCTATTGTTATACAATGTGCCTGTATCTGTAGTCCACTGGACAGGATAAATAAGTGGTGTGCATACGGTCTGGGTTAGATATGTGTGTGCATATTACATGCACTATGTGGGATGTCTGTGGTAAGCTTTTGCAAAGGGGCCAGCAGTGTGTGTTGTGGCTTCCACTGGCCCAGTGGGCTGCATGGATAGCATCACAGTCCTAACTAGTGAATAACTGTGTAATTACATACATACATAGCAAGGTAGTGTACTGTGCTTGTGGTGTTGTTGGTATATGTATATCCAGGCTGAGTAATGTGTGTCCACATCACAGTGTTGGGTGGCAACACACATACAGTATGTTGGGATGAACACCCAGAGTGTTCCAGAAGTGTTGCCTGTGCAGAAATATCTGGCCATTACCTGCATCCCCACAACACACACACATGCAACATATGGCAGAAGCAGTATAGCAGTACACATAGGTTCATAGGTTCATACTAGGCTATTTGCCCTAGGGCATTGATAAGCCTAGCCAGAATGTGTTTTTCTTTTGCCACCCAATTAAAATTTATTTTGCTATGCTTTTTTCCGAGGTTAGTATACTGTGCCTCTGTCTAACAGTGACATAGAAGTGATACCCGGGGTACAACTATGATCTCCCATCCACTCATCCAGATTCCTATGGAAGAGAGTCAATGAGGGACTCTGCCTAACCTGTACTGTGAGTTCATTACAGAGTGAAGGGAGCCTCTGGGTTATGAATCTGTCCCTCCAGCATGTCCTATTTATTTCAGTGCTAAGGTTCAGGTCTCTTGAGCATGTGGCCGTATGGGATTCTGGTTTCTTGAGGTGCAGCATGTCCATTACTTCTGGGTTGGACATGGCTGTATACGTCAGGCACAGATTGCCTCTGAACAGGCAGTATGCCACTGAGTCCAGCTGGACTTTCTTTAACCGGGCAGCATATGGCATCTGTTTGAGCCCTTTGATCCTCTTGATGAGGTACTGTTGGGGTTTTTCCAGTTGCTGTAGGTGTCTGGTTATGCAGACAGTCGCCCATGGGTTCTCGTGGGGGCATCCGTGGCTGTACTGCTTCTGGCCGACATGCCCAAGGAGGTATGTCAACCTCCACTATGTTTCGGACTGTTATGCAGGCACAGGTGCGTATGGAAAGGTACACCAGACAGGGTCTGAGGGAGCTGACAGCATGTTGCACAGCCATGACAGATGGCATGTGTGACATTGCGAATGCTATTCGTAATTTCACAGATGTCGTTGACAGACGTTGTGGGGACATACAACAGCTGCTCCACAACCAGATGTCCATGGGCCAGGGCGATGGTGTGCGTTTGCGGCATTGACGTGGCCATATGCCGGCAACAGCAGCAGCTGGCAGTCGCCACCGATGACAACAGGCCTACTCACGCACCTCAAGTGCCAGCAGCAGCCCCAGCAATGCTGGGTTAGTGCTGTCATCAGGATGCCCCAGGAGACCACGTGCACGTGGCTCTGGACAGTCCCAACAGGGAACTGTGTCCAGTCAACACACACCCGCTTCTGATGACAGTACCCAGTCTGGGTTAGTACCGGATATGGTCCATAGCACCCCTGCCAGGCACAGGTACCGTGTCCGTGCCCACAGACACTGATCTGGATGACCTGACAGGTGCAGTCTGTGGCTGGCCACAAAACCCTGTACATGGCAGCCATTATGTGAGACTGTGTGCGTACTTACACACATGCAGAAATTTAACACCTAGGGCAAACACATACACACACACACTGCACCAACACTGGTCCACCCTGTACTGCTGCCCCTCACAAACACACATACACACACATGTCAATTGGCGGTAGCAGTGGCTGGCTTGGGCAGACCTAACCCACACCCTGTGCATATGATGACACTGTGCCACCTCCTGCATACTACAACATCAGTGAAGGAAAATGTAAACACGTTGCTGATGCACAGGGTGACTACATAGATGTGTATAAGTAGTAACATGTTGGTAACTGTTCACTGTTCCACTATGATTGTGTGTATATCCCAGCATTCCTGCTGCAGTAACTGTATGAATGTCCTGAATTGTTATCTGCACCCATACTACTTACCAAAGTGTACCAGCTGCACACCATCACATGCTACCATTGACTATGGGAATGTGCATCATGTGCTGTATTGTAGATTTAAGCTATATGTATCTGTTCTGTCACACATGCATTTACACACACCCTGCTACCCCCACACATGCACACGCTCACCTGCCATTTCCATTATTTATTACCCTACATGAGTAGCTGTCGACATATGACAGGTACACATTTGAAAAGTGCACTATTTGGATTACTACCGATTTCCTCTTCTCTACCTGTACTCACAGGGTGCAGGCAACCTCATTAGTTTAAAAGTGTAATGTGCATCAGGTACTGTGGTTCCCTGATTGCCACATCCAACATGCTTTCCATACGGAAATGCACTCACAGAAACATCCCACACCCACACACTTGCCACATTCAGGTTTCAAAATACTATCTAGGTATATTCTGGTACATGTGCGTGTTACAGTAGCATGTAGCACTATACTTAGTACTGTCAGTTGTCTGTTGTCATGTTGTTTATATAGGGTGCTGTCAACATCACTGTTTGTTAAGGGAAATGTGCACCCTGCAGTGCGTAGCCCCATTTGGCAAAAGCCACATCCCACCCCCAGCATTGTGCACACACACGAAAACACATACTTTCCATTTGCAAGATTCAAACCCCTACCTAACTGTGTTATGACACTAGAGATAGACACATTAGCAGAGTGTGATATTTGCATTAGTGGGCGAAATCTTTTCTAATGCTGTACTTAGAGGGTGCTGACATCATCTGTGTTTAGGAAGAGGGATGTGCACCCTGTAGTGTGTTCTCCCAGTTGGCAAAAGGCACTTTTCCCTCACAGCATTATGTACACCCAAAAACCCCACTCACACTAACACACATACATTCCCTTTGCAGGATTCAAACCCCTACCTAACTATGTTATAACACTGGAGAAAGACACATTAGCAGAACGCGCTATACAAATTACTGGAGATCTTTAATTCAGGTAATATAGTTATAGAGTGCTGACATCATCAGTGTTTCAAAAGGGGAATCTGCATCCTGTAGTGTACTGTCACAGTTGCTAATAGGGGCATTTCCCACACACACATCGATATGTTTGAGGTTTGCATATGTGGGGGATCCAGTACTCCAGTGTGATTAGTATATGGTTCGATTGCAACAATGAGAGATATACTTCAAGTGGTGAGCATTTTGTACTCATGTTTGTGATGATCAGGTCTAGTAAATTTTCCCCTCTTATGGGAATGTTGACTACTTGTTCCATAGCTAAATAGTTTCTGAACTATGGGAACCCTAGAGCTTGGGTATTGTGGCTTGAGTAATGTTCACAGTCTATGTTTGGGTAGTTGACGTCACCCAGTATGATGGTGTTTGCAGAGAAATCTATACTCTTCTGTGTCGTCATGAAGCATGTGTGGGATTCCTGAGTTTGAGAGGGTGATATAAGAGCTCCTCTGTGTCTCTTTCCATGTGGTCCAGGGAGGTACATCTCAGGTTGTTCACACCAGCATCGACAATGACTGCCTCATACTTGTACTCGCTGTGGAGTGACCTGAGTGCTTGTGTTATATGGCACATTCTATCACCCGACAGGTAGCTAAATGTGACCTTCACCTTGCTCAGTCTGGAGGGCGGGACGTCAGTGTGTCTGACTATGGCATCACCTATTATAGGTGTGTCACACATTGTGTTTGGCCTTATGGGCTGTGTCTGTTAAGAACACTGACTTTGTAAGGTCTGTGTTGCTTGAGATATGTGTTCATGTGGGATGCAGCGTGTCTGGCCATGTCATTTCTGTCCGTGGTCTGGTAAGTATCACCTTTGGTGACATAGGTATTCATATGTCAGCTGGTGAGCATTTGCAGTGTTACCTACTGAAAGTGGTACAGCTTGTTTGTTGTACAATGGACTACATGCAGCCCTGCTTACAGTAGCTATGTTTGCATGCATGTTTCCTTGCAGTTACCCTGGAATACTGATCCGACCTGCCATGCAGAGTTACACAGCTTCTGTGGACTCCTAGTGACATCTGCATAGCTTACTATATGTATGTTCATGTCTCACTTGACAGAATGTCACTGTTTCTCCTGTGCACATGTACGTTGCCTGTGACACTTTGCATATGACTTACCTGGCATCTGTCCACGTGAGCAGTCATATATGCCACTGCAGGACTCTAAACCTGATGATGCACACACTCAAAACATTCCTCAGCATGGAGAACATCGCTATCTGTGCAGTAACAGATACCAGATTCAGGGCTACCAACAGCACTCCAGCACTACCAAGTTATACCTCATACCATGCTTTTCAGGCCCAAAACTTGCACAAAACCACAAAAGGAGGGTGTATTGATATTCATCCAAGATACCCACACCTCCAGGTTGGTGGCAAAGCACCAAACATCAGAGGCTATCCATATGCAAGAAACAATGGGTAAAACTGCCTTCCAGGTTATAGCCTGCTACAGACCACCCTCACAAACACAAGAACTGCACTTGGCCTTCCTGAAAACAGTTGGAAATATGTAGGTCTGTCCATACACCATTATATTGGGTGGGTTAAACTACCCAAACATAGACTGGGAGCATGACTGTAGCTCCAACACCCTAGCCCACAGATTACTGGAATTTATATACCAATATGCTATGGAACAACTTGTTACCACTCACACAAGAGGGGAAAACATACTGAACCTGATCATCACCAACATGGGGACTCTATGCTCCAGACCAGAAGTGTATCCCTCACTGGTAAGATCAGACCATAAACTAATCTCACTGGATATTCACATCCCAAGGCCACCCCCTGCACAGAAGAATACAGTCAACAACTCATGTTCACACTCCTCATAAATGATGTGGAAACCTTCAAAGCCCCCAGGCCTGTTGAAAATATGGACCAGACTGCAGATACCTGTATAAAGGCATTCTATGAACACCTTCAGGAATGCATGGATCATGCAATCCCAAATAAAAGCAAGACCCAATCCTCCAAAGGCAGATGTCCTGTGTGGTGGACACCAGCCATAAACAAACTATACAATAGAAGGATGAAGCTACTAAATGATACAACAAACTCCCAAAATGTGAAGGCATCACAGATGAGTATTAGAAGAAAACTACAGGCACTCATAAGATTGTCTAAGGCCATCTTTGAGAGCAGATTCCACAAGACACTGAGGATAATCACAAGGCTTTCTGTAGTTATGTTAGGAACCTGGATGGTAATTCCCAGATATGCTCAGAGGTAGTCCAAGATGTCACAAGAAATACCAAACACACAGACATTGCCAACATCCTAGTGGACAGGTTCACTGCTACCTTCTCCCCCCTCCACACCAAAAGGGCAAATATTTCTCCCAGCAGAGTGCTGCCCCCCCCCCTCACATCTCAGATGCTCAGGTAAGAGCTGCCTTCTCCAAAGCAATAAACACTGCATCAATGGGGCCAGACAGTGTCCCAGGCTGTGTCCTACATGAACTCCAAGAAGAGCTACACCCAGACATAGCACTACTGTTCAGTCCCAGCCTTACTACATGATATGTGGCCAAAGAGTGGTGTAGAGCAACAGTGGTCCCCCTACATTTAGGTGGTGCCTTAACGGATCCTGGACACTATCGCCCCATAAGTCTGAATAGCTTGGTCTGCAAAGCTATGGCAAGGATCATCATGAACCTCATAAATATAGATATTGGGGACCTACAGACACTTCATCATACACGGTTTGGCTTTGTTAATGGCAGATCCTGCCTCTCAAACCTGTTTGATTTCTTTGAAACAGTCACCAAGGCCACTGTCAAGGGGAGGGTGGTCTACACAGCCTACCTGGACCTTGCATAAGTCTTTGATACAATACCCCACTTGTGCATTCTAGGGAAGATCACCAGTGTACATATCAACCCCTATGTCACTACAGATATTGCACAGTGGCTCAAGGGCAGAACACACATGGTTAGAATTGCTGGAGCCATGTCAGCCTCAAAACCAGTTACAAGTGGTGTCCCACAAGGCTCAGCCCAGGGATCTGTCTTGTTCAGTATATATGTATCAGAGGTACAGGCCAACATGGAAGAACTGTGGCTGAGCAAGTTGCAGATGACTGCAAACTGGACGCCATAATCAACTCTCCAGCCAACACACGCATCCTCCAAAAGGGCCTCTTAGAAACAGACAACTTGTGCCACAGCCATGGCCTCAAGCTGAATGCCAAAAAGTCTATAGTCATCCCCTTTGGCAAAAACAAAGTGACCACAAAGTACAACATATGTGTTAATCCATTAAGTGCAGATGAAGGAATTATGGACCTTGGGGTACACAAGTTGATAGCATTCTCTCATTTGACAACCACATGGCCAAAGTGGTTAGGAAAACATTTTATATAGGCCACCTCATCATGAAGGGATTCACATGTAGATCAGGGGTGGACATTGTGCCTCTTTACTCATCCCTCATCATGCCCATAATTGACTACAATGCCCCTGTCGGCATGCACCTTACCAGACACCTGCAGCAACTGGAAAGACCACAAAAGTACCTCAACAAGAGGATCAAAGGGCTCAAACAGATACCACATACTGACTGGTTAAAGAAACAGCAGCTCTACTCAGTGGCATACTGCCTCTTCATAGGCAATCTGTGCCTGACATATAAAGCCATGTCAAACCCTGACGTAATGGTCATGCTGCACCTCAGAATATCCAGATCCCATCAAGCTACACGCTGGAAAGACTTGAACCTCAGGAGTGATATACATAGGACATGCTGGAGGGACACATTCATAACTCAGAGGCTCCCTTCACTCTGGAATATTATCCCAATAGAGGTTAGGCAGAGTCACTCAGTGACTGTCTTCAAGAGGAATATTAATGACTGGATGGGACATTGTAGGTTTACCCTGGGTATCACTTATGTGTCACTGTTAGATAGAGGCACAGTATACTAACCTTGGAAAAGGGCATAGCAAGATAGATTTACAATGCATGGTGAAAGCCACACACATTCTGGCTAGGTTTATAAATGCCCTAGGGCAGATAGCCTAGTATGAACCTATGAACCTATGTATCTTGTTCACCATTGGCCCTATGTGCTGTTACTCACCAATGCAATCTCAATACTATGGTAGCATGTGCAAAGGTCAGTTGTCAGTCAACTCTATGGTACAGTTGTGGAATATGTGAGTCATGTATTAATGTCACAGCTGCCACATGTACACAGTCAACCCTATCCCCTACCCATGGATGTACAACACATGAAATACTACAGTGACTGCAATACCAGTCTGATGTAGACCTACACTGACAGCAATACAAGCACAGGAACACACAGGGCCATTCGTGGAGCCTAAGAATGGCATCCTGCCTGAGTGGCAGACATCTCTGCAGTTGGCACACAGGCATACGTTAGGCCGGAACACAGCACGCATAACACATAGCACACAAATCCTGTGTGCCAAACAAGCACAGTCTGTACAGCTATACAACACTACTGCTGCAGTTGTGTTAGGTACTTTTATTGTCCAGTACAGTGAGGTCATGCTCACCAGGCTGGACAAGGTGAAGGTCACAGTGATATGTTCATGGGGGCACTATGGTCCACCACATAACACAAGCATACAGGTCAGTCAGATGCATGGACACATATGACTCAATCATTGTCCATGCCACTACAGCTGATGTGTGATGTCCCTCACTGGAATACATGATAGGGAACATGGAAGGGCTCACTGAGCAAGTGGCACAGGCTGGTAGAACCCTGACCTTGGTTGGCATCATACCCTCACCAGGAATGCTGACATATTACTGAATGCTAATGAATTACTGTAGCTACAACACCCTAGCTGAAAGGTTCTTAGCATGCGGTCACTGCATTGCTATGGAACAACTTCTTACCACTCCCACAACAGGTGGAAACATGCAGCACCTCTTCATCAACAACATGTAGACTATATGCCCCAGACCAGGTGTGTATCCCTCACTACTAGGCTTGATAGCATCTACATCTCACACTGTATATACACATCCCACATGCAGCACCTGCACAGAAGACCACAGTCATAATGTTACCCAGTGCAAATACCATGTATTCACATGTGGCAGGCATCACACATGGTAACTATTGAAGGTCACAGGTACATATGTGTATTTGGCACACACATACATCATGTGTGCATTGCCATAACTGGTTTAATCGATGTCATGCATTATTGTGAGAAACAACCCGCACACATGGGCATTCTGTGTGAGCAAAACACACGTGACATGTCTGGAATCAAAAGCCATAAATAATTGTGATATTGTTTAGAAAGGGGTATGTGCATCCTGTAGTGTGTTTTCCCAGTTGCCAAAAGGGATGTTTCTTTCATACACACTAACTCCCCTTTACACACACTTGCTGGATTTAAACCCCTACCTAACTATGTTATGACACTAGAAACGGACGCATTAGCAGAGGGCGCTATTTGGGTTATTGGGATGTTTTGTTTCTCCTGATATACTTATAGGGTGCTGACATCATCAGTGTTTAGAAAGGGGAATGGGCATCCTGTGGTGTGTTTTCACAGTTGCCAAAAGGGATGTTTTTTTTCATACACACTAACCCCCCTTCACACACACTTGCTGTTTGCTGGATTCAAACCCCTACCTAACTATGTTATAACAATACAGACAGATGCATTAGCAGAACACACTATTAGCATTACTGGGAGATTTCTTTTCTCCTGATATACTTATAGGGTGCTGACATCATCGGAGTTTAGAAAGGGGAATGGGCATCCTGTGGTGTGTTTTCACAGTTGCCAAAAGGGATGTTTCTTTTATATATACTTGCACACACACTAACCCCCATTTACACACACTTGCTGGATTCAAACCCCTACCTCATTAAGTTTTGACACTAGAAACAGACGCATTAGCAGAGCACGCTATTTGGGTTAATGGGAGACTTTTTTTCTCCTGATATACTTATAGGGTGCTGACATCATCAGTGTTTAGAAAGGGGAATGGGCATCCTGTGGTGTGTTTTCACAGTTGCCAAAAGGGATGTTCCTTTCATACACATTTACTAACTACCCTTTACATACACTTGCCAGATTTAAACCCCTACCTAACTATGTTATGACACCAGCGATGGATGCACTAGTGGAGCACGCTATCCACGTTACTGGGAGATTTCTTTTCTCCTGATATACTTATAGGGTGCTGACATCATCAGTGTTTAGAAAGGGGAATGGGCATCCTGTGGTGTGTTTTCACAGTTGCCAAAAGGGATGTTTCTTTCATAAACACTAATCCCCCTTCACACACATTTGCTGGATTCAAACCCCTACCTAATTATGTTATAACACTAGAGACAGATGCATTAGCAGAGCGTGCTATTCGCATCATTGGGAGATTTCTTTTCTCCTGATATACTTATAGGGTGCTGACATCATCAGTGTTTAGAAAGGGGAATGGGCATCCTGTGGTGTGTTTTCACAGTTGCCAAAAGGGATGTTCCTTTCATACATACACAGCAACCCCCTTTCACACACACTTGCTGTATTCAAACCCCTACCTAACTATGTTATGACACTAGAGATGGACGCATTAGCAGAGCGCGCTATTCGCATTACTGGAAGATTTTTTTTCTCCTGATATACTTATAGGGTGCTGACATCATCGGTGTTTAGAAAGGGGAATGGGCATCCTGTGGTGTGTTTTCACAGTTGCCAAAAGGGATATTCCCTTTATACACACACACTAACCCCCCTTCACACACACTTGTCACTTGGTGGATTCAAATCCCTACCTCATTAGGTTATGACACTAGAGACGGATGCATTAGCAGAGCGCGCTAATCAGATTAATGGGAGATTTCTTTTTTCCTGATATACTTATAGGGTGCTGACATCATCAGTGTTTAGAAAGGGGAATGGGCATCCTGTGGTGTGTTTTCACAGTTGCCAAAAGGGATGTTTCTTTCATAAACACTAATCCCCCTTCACACACATTTGCTGGATTCAAACCCCTACCTAATTATGTTATAACACTAGAGACAGATGCATTAGCAGAGCGTGCTATTCGCATCATTGGGAGATTTCTTTTCTCCTGATATACTTATAGGGTGCTGACATCATCAGTGTTTAGAAAGGGGAATGGGCATCCTGTGGTGTGTTTTCAGAGATGCCAAAAGGGATGTTTCTTTCATACACACTTACGAACCCCCCTTCACACACACTTGCTGGATTCAAATCCCTACCTAACTATGTTATGACACTAGAGACAGATGCATTAGCGGAGCACGCTATTCGGATTACTGGGAGATTTCTTTTCTTCTGATATACTTATAGGGTGCTGACATCATCATTCTTTAGAAAGGGGAATGGGCATCCTGTGGTGTGTTTACACAGTTCCAAAAGGGATGTTCCTTTCATACACACTTACACACACACTAATCCCCCTTCACACACACTTGCTGGATTCAAAGCCCTACCTAACTATGCTATGACACTAGAGATGGACGCATTAGCAGAGCGCGTTATTCGAATTACTGGGAGATTGCTTTTCTCCTGATATACTTGTAGGGTGCTGACATCATCAGTGTTTAGAAAGGGGAATGAGCATCCTGTGGTGTGTTTTCCCAGTTGCTAAGAGGAACATTACCCTCACACAGACTTGCACACAGACCAACCACAATCACCCCCACACACACACACACTCTGGATAAGCTGTCATTCCCTAGGGCAAACAGCCTAGTGTTGACCTCTACACCCATATGTTTAACTGTCAAATGCACATTATTTGGTGCTGATAGCAGTGTTTGCAGGTCTTTATTGCCATAACATTACCTGTTTGTATGAACATCTTGTGTATCTGTGGACGATGTTTGCATATGGGGGACATCCACTATATCATGTATGTCTCGGTAGTCATTTAAGTATGAGCACTGGTCATATTGCTATAATGTTGTTGGTTACTGGAATAACACGTACATATACCAGATATATGTGGCAAAATGCTAAACTGATATTTGGACTAAGTGTGTGAGCATGCCCAGTTCAGCCTTCCCATGGCATGTTGTGTGAAAGATGTCTCATTTATCAAAGTGTGTGAGCATGCCCAGTGTGAGCTTTCCATATGTTGAACTCTGCAGCCCATCACATTTGTGGATGAGTGTGAACTTCAGCAAATATCCCCTGTTTATGGTTGTGTGTTCTGTGTCATGTTGTGTAGTTACTGTCCAAATGCTTTTTGTGTGAACACAACAGGGATTATACTGTGCCTGCAGGTTTTGCATGGGATACTTTGCATACAATTGTCAACATCTGTTCATACTGACCTAACACTGTAGTACTGTATAGTGTAGTGGTTCAGTACTTTCACTGTGGTGGACAGTATCCTGGGCTTTAGTCCTATCACTGCTTTACATTTCCATAGTGAGCACAACAGCCTGGTTAGGGTCCAGTTGTGCACATCTGCACAAAGGCGGTGCCTCTACGGACCCTGGTAATTACCGCCCCATAAACTTAACAAGTCTAGTCTGCAAAGCTATGCAGAGGATCATAATGGAGCTCATAAACAAAGATATAGGGTACATGCAGACATTGGACCCGTCCCAGTTTGGCTTTGTCAAGGGCAGATCATGCCTTTTGAATTTGGTCAACTTCTTCAAAACAGTCACTAAGGCCATTGATGAGGGAAAGGCAGTCCATACAGCCTACCTTGACCTTGCAAAGGCTTTTGACACAATACCCCACTTGGGTATTGTAGAAAAACCTACCAACTTAAATGTAAACCCATATGTCACAAGATGGGTTGCAAACTGGCTTAAGGACAGGACCCACAGGGTTAGAGTTGCTGGCGCTATGTCAGACTCCAAGCCGGTCACAAGTGGTATCCCACAGGGCTCGGTCCTTGGCCCCCTATTGTTCGGCATCTACTTCTCAGAAGTACAGGCCAACATGGGAGGACTTTGGCTGACAAAGTTTGCAGATGACTGCAAACTGGGCGCCATAGTGGAAAGTGCATCAGACACGGATATCCTTCAGAAGGGACTCACGGAAACTGATAGCTGGTGCCAGAGCCATGGCCTGAAGTTAAATGCCAAAACATGTATAGTCATACCCTTCGGGAAAAGCAAGGTAACCCCAAGCTACCATATAGGTGGCAATCCTCTAAGCACAGAAGAGGTTATCAGGGATCTGGGGACCCAGGTTGACAGTGGCCTTTCTTTTAACACTCACGTTGCTAAAGTGGTTAGAAAGACCTTCTACATTGCCCACCTGATCATGAAGGGATTCACATCCAGATCTAGTGAGGTCATTGTTCCCCTGTACTCTTCACTTATCAGACCAATGATCGAGTACAATGCCCCATTCGGGATGTATCTCACCCGACATCTGCAGCAATTGGAGAGACCCCAAAAGTCCCTCACCAAAAGGATAAAGGGACTCCAAAATCTGTCATATGCTGCCAGATTGAAGAAACTCCAGCTCTATTCAGTCGCATACCGTCTGCTCAGAGGTGACATGTGCCTGACATACAAGGCCATGTCCAACCAGGAATTAATGGACATGCTCCACCTCAAAAACTCCAAATCCACCAGAACCACTAGGGCAAGTGACTTAAACCTTAGCAGGGATATAAGTAGGACATGCTGGAGGGATAGATTTATCACTCAGAGACTCCCTATGCTGTGGAATAGAATCCCGGTCCATGTGAGGGAGAGCACCTCGCTGGCTCTGTTCAAGAGGAATCTTGACCTGTGGATGGGAGATCATATGTTTACCCCTGGTATCGTCTCTGTGTCACTGCTGGACAGAGGCACAACAAACTAATGGGCACAGTATTGTTTCCATATAAGGGGTGGCGTAAGCCACAAACCTCTGGGCGAGGCTTATAAATGCCTTAGGGCAGATAGCCTAGTATAAACCTATGAACCTATGAACCTATCTGACCATGTTGCATTATGTTCAGATATTAACTACTTACAACAGCCTCGTCCAACATCAGTAGTGTATTCCACAACATAGGCGTACATAGGCAAACACTACCGATGTGCCCTAGGCCATTTCTAATGCTAGTCACAGAGTGTGTTTGTCCTTCGACACATTGTAAGTGTAGTTTGCCATGACATATGTCATGTTTAGTATACTGTGCCTCTGTCTACCCGCGACATAACAGTGATACCCAGGGTAAACCTACCATCTCCCATCCACTCATTAAGATTCCTGTTGAGGAGAATCAACGAGTGACTCTATGGATAACCTGTACTGGTACTTTACTCATGCGTGGGGGTGGCTTCTGTGTTATGGATAATGCAGTACAGCTTGTCCTATGTATGTCAGTGCTGGGGTTCAGGTCCCTCATGTGCATAGCTCACTGCCATTCAGATTGTACAAGGTGCAGCATGTTCATTGATTCCAGCTTGGACATGGCTTTCTACATCAGGCACAGCTTGCGTCTGGGTGGCCAGCATGGCAGTGTGTGGAGTTGCACTCTGTTTAATCAGGCAACACATTACATCTGTTCAAGCTCTTTGATACTCCTGGCGGGGTACTGTTGTGGACTTGACAGTTGATGGAGGTGTCTGCTGAGGTACACCCCACATGGGCTGTTGTAGTCAATTGTAATGCTGATGAAGGATAACTGCAGAACCACAATGACCTCCCCTTATGTAGATGTCATAATCTTCATGATTAGGTTGGTATATGGATTGTTTCTGTTAACACTACAGCCACATGTTTGTCCAATGCAGGATATCTATCACCTTGTGTACCCAGGTCTGTCATTACATGTTAAGTATGTAATGGGTTAACACCTATGTGGTAATTGGTGGTCACTTACTGTATATCCACAGAGGTTGACTATACAGTTTTCTCCATTTAACATGCTGACATGGCTATGGCACCAGTTGTCTGTTTCTATGTGGCCCTTTTGTGGGATGCTTGTGTCAGCTGGAGTGTCTGATATGTTGGGCGGTTTGTAGTCCTCTGCAGACATGTTCAGGCACAGTCCTTACATGCTGGCCTGTACCTATGGGGCATATATACCAGACGGGGAAGGTCCCAGGACCAAGCTTTGTGGGATACCTGTTATATGTGGTTTGTAGTCTGACATAGCTGCAGCATGTCTGACCATGTCAGTTCTGTCGTTGGTCTGGTTTGCAACCCCTCTAGTAACATAGGGGTGTATATATAAGATGGTGAGCATATCTATATTCAACACATAGGGTATTGTATGGAAGGCTTTGCAAGGTCCAGCTACACTATGTGGACCACATTGCCCTCATCAGTGACCTCAGTTACTGTTTCAACTGAGTCACACATGTTTAGAGGCAGGGTCTGCACTTAATAAACCCACACTGGGTAGGGTTGGGTGCCAATAGATCCCCAATATCTGTATGTCTGTGGTACATGCTGATCCTTTCCATAGCTGTGCAGACCAAGCTTCTCAGGATTTTGTGGTGGTTGATTTTAGTATCCATTCAGGCGACACCTTTCTTGAGAACAACCACTGTTGTTGTACACTCCTCTTTGGGCACATATCCTGTGGTAAGGCTGACATAATGTCAGGGAGGCAACAGTCTGCTGGGAAAGATATTTTGCATTATGGGGGGGGGGGTTTGCACTGCACCTGTCAGGATGTATGTTGGCAATACGTGTGTGTGTTTGGTATGTTGTTTGTAATATTTGTGTGATCCAGAGCATATCTGGGAATTCACAACACGCTCCCTACCATCAGTTGCAGCAGCCTTGGGGTTATCCTTAGTGTCCTGTACAATTTGTATCATAATAGGTTCATAGGTTCATACTAGGCTATCCACCCTAGGGCATTTGTAAGCTTAGCCACAGTGTGTGTGGCTTTTGCCACCCCTTGCTATGTGAATATTATGGCCATTTATGATTTACTTAGCTGTGTCTCTGTCTGGACATGACACAGTAAAGACCCCCAGTGTACATCTACAATTATCCATCCATTTTGCAAACTTTCTGTTGAAGAGTGTCAGTGAGGGGCTCTGCCTAACATGTAGTGGTATTCTGTTCCATGGTGTGGAGAGACTCAGGGTTAGGTATCTGTCCCTCCAGCACATCCTATTTGATTATGTGTTGAGGTTGACATCTCTGACTCACACAGCTCTGATGGCTTTGAGTTTTCTGGGGTGGAGCATGTCCATTACTTCTGTGTTGGACATGGACTTGTACAACAGACATACAATGCCTCTGTGTAGGCAGTATGTGACTGCATTCAGCTGTGGTGTCTACAGCCAGGCAGAATATGAGATATATTTGAGACCCTTTCTGACTCTTGGTGAGGTACCTTTGAGGTCTTTCTAACTGCTGCAGGTGCCAGGTAATGTACATCCCAAATGAGGCATTGTACTACAATATGGTCTGATAAGGGAACAGTATAGGGGCACAATGACCCTTGTTGACGTAGATGTGAATCCTTTCATGATACAGTGTCCAATATCGACAGTCTTCCTAGCCAAATTGGCAATGTGACTGTCACATAACAGGTTACTGTCCACTTGTGTCACTAGGTCCCTGATTACTCCTTCCACACATAATGGTTTACCACCTATGTGGTAATTTGTGTATACCTTGTTTTGTATTTGGTGGTACATTCATACTGTCCACTGTCTTCAGGACAGTGGGGTGGGGTTCCTGTGTGTGAGAGTGTGATCTGTAGCATGCTACAGACTGTACAGCAGTCTTGCCTATGGTTAGTTGCACATGGGTGGACTGCAATGACATAAGCATTGTCAGTTAACTGGACGTATAGGTGTCTGTGCTGAATATGGATACTCACCCTCCTTTTATGTTTTGTTCCAGGTTTTGTGGCCATAACACATGATATGTGGTATTACTTGGTAGTGCTGGTGTGCTGTCATGAGGCTTGCAGCAGGTTTCTATCACTGGACAGACATCAATGTTCTCCATACTGGGGAGGGCCTCAGGAGCATGCATATTGAGGTTTACACATCTGGCATTGATCAGCATTACCCTTCTGTTTCTTTCCAGTTTTGTTTTCTATGGTGGTGGGTTAGTCTTTTCGGCCTTGCCTGTGAAAGGATCTCTGTAGGTTGCAAAAGCCTTAGGCAATATCCAGACGCTCATGGGTAACAGGTGCAAGCCATCCCTGGAACAGCAGCATGTCTCACTATGGAGTCACCTATTACAACTGTATCCGGCATGTTTTTTCTCCTTCTGTCCTGTGACTGTTTGGCACACCAGCTTTGTGTACTATGTGTTACATGTGCTATGTCTGGAGGTTGTTTTATTGGGTGTCTGCTTTGGAGGCTTGTGTTGGTGTTGTGTGTTTGTAATTAGGGCCTCTGGGAATGTTTTTATGTTTATGTGTTTGGTTTACAGTCGTAGGTCTATGTGGGACTGGGTTTGTGATGTATGTGGTTACCTTGTCCTCCTGACTAGTTTTGACAGTACTGATTTGGGGGTGCTCAGGTTCTGGTTTGGCTACCTGGTTGCGTCTATCACATATATTTGTATTTATTGGGGTGAGTTGTTGTTGTGCGTGTACTTGGGACAGGTGTCACATTGCCACTGGATTCACAGATTCTACTTGTTTTGCCTGGCCTTAGTGGATTGTATGTGTGGACACATTTTATTGCCATACTAGTGATCACTGATTACTTCACTTTTTATGTTTGATCTATCGTGTGGTATCTTCCTCATTCTCTTCAATGGTTTAGTAATTGTTGGAGTCCAGCATGCCAGATGCCTGGGTGTATGGCATTGTGTCTTGTTGTTATTTGTGATTGAAGACTCCAAGCACTCTTGGCTGTGTTCATGGTATACCTGTATGACATGTTCTGCAGTGTGTCCCATATTCTGGACTTGCACAGGGCCTTTCATGGATTCCACATTGGTTTGTAGGGGTGCAAGCTATGCTTTATACATGTGTTTCACTGTGGTATTCTGGCCAGGGACTGGGGTCGGGATGTGTAACTACAGTGTGATTACTCTATGGTCTGGTCTTACCAGTGAGGGATACACTTCTCATCTTGATATCTAGTACACATATTTCTGATTATCACATCCAGTATGCTTACCCCTCTTGTGGAAGTGTTACATTTTGCATGTCCATTTTGTTTGATGGGTTCTGGGAAATTGTCTACAAATGTGTCGGTGCTAGTATAATACAAAGAGTATAGTGACAAACATCTCAAAAGCTGACTTCACACTTCTTCAGACTGAGATGGTATCCTTTAAGCCCACTGGGCTAGTGGAAACCACAACACACAATGGTGACTCCTTCACAGACGCTTTCTACGGACATCTCCAAGAAAGAATGGACCATGCAATCACAAATAAAACCAAGACCTTCTCCACCAAGGGAAAGTGGCCTGTCTGGTGGACCCCAGCCATAAACAAACTGTATAACAACTGAAGGATACTATTGCAAGACAGAGCTACATCTCCTAAAGGGAAGGCAGCTGTGATCAGCACTAGTAAAAAGCTACATTCTCTCATAAAGACATCCAAGGTCAACTTTGAGACATAAATCACCAAAGACAATAAAGACAACCACACTGCCTTCTTCAGTTATGTCAGAAACCTGGGTGGGAACCCTCAGATATGCTCAGAGTTGGTACACAACAACATATATTTCAGTGACCTGACAGATATTGGCAACATTCTGTCAGACAGGTTCAGTGCAATTTTCCCCCTCTCACCCCCAAAAGAAGATAGTTATCACAGCTGAATGTAACCTCACTGTCATCTCAGATGTCCATGTGAGAGCCGCACTCAGCAAAGACAAGAACACAGCATCAATGGGACCTGATGGTATCCCCAGTTGTGTGCTATGTGAACTCCAGAAGGAGCTAAACCCGTATATACAAATGCTATTTAACCTTAGCCTTGCTACAGGATATGTACCTGAACACTGGCGTACAGCAACAGTGGTCCCACTCCACAAAGGAGATGCCTCCACAGACCCTGCGAACTACCACCAAACAAGCTTAACCAGCCTTGTCTGCAAAGCTATGGAAAGAGTCATTATGGAGCTCTTAAACAGAGACATTGGTGACCTACAGACCCTTGATCCCACCCAGTTCAGCTTTGTACAGGGCAGATCCTGCCTTTTGCACCTAGTTGACTATTTTGAAACTGTCAGTAGGGCCATTGATGAGGGCTAAGCGGTCCACACAGCCTACCTGCACTTGGCTAAGGCCTTTGACACAATACCCCACTCAGGCATCATAGACAAGCTCAACAGCTGAAATATAACACCATATGTCACAGGATAGGTTGCAAAATGGCTAAGAAACAGAACCCATAAAGTCGACATTGCAGGTGCCTTGTCAGATTCAAAGCCAGTCACAAGTGGTGTCCCACAAGGATCTGTCCTGGGACCCCTCTTATTTGGCATTTACTTTTCAGATGTGAAAGCAAACATAGGAGGGTTGTGGCTGACAAAGTTTGCAGATGACTGCAACCTAGGCACCATAGTGAATACATCAGCTGGCACACACATCCTACAGAATGCCCTCACAAAGACAGATAGCTGGTGCCAGAATCATGGCCTGAAACTGAATGCAACTGATGTGTAGTCATCCCCTTTGGGAGGAACAAAGTACCCACAAATCAATACATAGACAGCAACCCACTGAGCACAGAAAACAAATCAGACACCTGGGGACCCATGTAGATAGTGACCTCTCGTTTGACACCCATGTTGCCAAAGTGGTTAGAAAGAATTTCTATCTTGCCCACCTTATCATGAAGTGTTTTCCATCCAGATCAAAGGAGGTCATTGTACCCCTATACTTCTCAATTATCAGGCCCATGATTGAATACAAAGCCCCATTTGGTATGTACCTCACCCAGCACTTGCAACAGCTGGAGAGACCCCAAAAGTACCTTACCAAGAGGATCAAGGGTCTACAACACATGTCATATGCTTCCAGACTAAAGGAAATCCAGCTTTATTCAGTAGCATACCGCCTACTTACAGGTGACCTATGCATGACATACAAGACCATGTCCAGTCAGGATTTGGTGGACATGCTCCACTGCAAACAATCCAAATCCACCAGAACCATGAGAGCTAAAGATTTGAACCTCAGCACATACATGTATAGGACATGCTGGAGGGACAGAGTCATAACTCAGAGGCTTCTCACACTCTAGCAAAGAATCCAAGTTCATGTTAGACAGAGTCCCTCACTGACTCTCTTCAAGAGAAATCTGGATAAGTGGATGTGAGATTGTAGGTTTACCCCAGGGGTCCTCCCTGTGTCACTACTAGACAGAGGCACAGTCAAGTTATTCGATTAAGTAAGGGGGTCATAATGTGTCACTACTAAGTCAGAGGCACAATATTCAGAATCTATTCTGTACACATTACCACTATAAGGGGTGGCAATAGCCACATCACTATGGCTAGGCTTATAAATGTACTAGGGCAGATAGCCTAGTAGTAAACTATGAAACTATGAAACTATGGTGTATGTGTAGGTATTGTCAGTCAAGCAATATAATGTGGTTTGGGCGGCTTGATATCTTCCTGTATTCCAACATTTTTTGTCTATTCCTTCTAGCATGTCGAGGGATCAGTTGCTAGTGTCCTCTCCTGCTCAGCTGGTGAACCTGGGAATATTGAGGCAATGTTACAATTGCCTCATGTACACAGACAACCCTCTCCTTCTCCCACAAAACACAAATACATGCGAGAGATGCAACTATATAGCCAAACTGGAGGCTGAGCTCTCTCAACATAGGACTGGCAAGACCAGACAGGAGGAGAAGGTAACCACACACACCACAAACCCAGTCTCACATAGCACTATCACAACTTCAAATCATACACATAAACACACAAAGACATACTCGGAGGCTCTGATCAAAAATCTACCAAAACAGCAGAGGCCACCAAAGCAGACACCCAAACAACTGCCTCCACAGGACACAGCACATGCAACACATAGACCACAGAGTAAGTGTGCCAAACAGTCACAGCCCTTAAGGCCAAACACAATGCCAGACACACTCGTCATAGGTGACTCCATAGTCAGACACACTGACATCCCGCTCACCAGATTGAGTAAGGAGAAGGTCACAGTAAGCTGCCTATCGGGCGCTGGAATCCGCCACATAACGCAAGCACTCAGGTCACTCAACTGCAAGTACAAGTATGACTCAGTCATTGTCCATGCTGGTGCGAACGACCTGAGACATACCTCCCTGGACTACATGAAAAGAGACATAGAGGAGCTCTCTGATTATGTAGCCCAGGCAGGTATGACCCTGACCTTGAGCAGTATCCTACCTTCACCAAGAATGATGCCACAATACAGAGACAAGATGATCAGCTTTAATAATTGGCTTAAACTATGGTGTCATTCAAAGGGGATCCAATGTCTGTCTGCCTGGGATGACATGCCGGACAAGCCACGCTGCTTCGCAAGGGACGGCTTGCACCTGTCACCCCTGGGCTTCCGGATTTTGGCTAAGGCTCTTGCCACCCCCATTGTGCCTTTTTTAGGCAAGGCTCAAATTCTAAACCTACCACTCTAGAACACAAAAAAGGAAAAAGGGTAATGCTGCTCAATGCCAGAAGTCTCAACATCAAGATGCATGCACTCAAAGCCCTTCTCAGTATGGAGAACATTGATGTCTGTGCTGTGACTGAAACCTGGTTCAAGGCTCCTGAGAGCACCCTGGCACTATCAGGTTTTACCTCATATCATGCGTTCCGGCCCCAAAATCCAGACAACACCAAGAAAGGAGGGGGGTGTCCATATTCATCAAGGACACCCTCACCTCAAGGTTGGTGGCAACGCACGATGCATCGGAGACCATCCAGGTGCAATTAACTGTAGGCAAGACTGCTTTGCAGTTTGCAGCATGTTACAGGCCACCCTCTCAAACTCAGGAACCTCACACAGCTTTCCTGAAAACACTGCTTGACAGAGGCACAGCAAAATAATGGGCATATTATCCTTCAAACTAAAGGGGTGGTGGAAGCCACAAAACTCTGGGATAGGCTTATAAATGCCCTAGGGCAGATAGCCTAGTATGAACCTATGAACCTATGAACATAGGCCTGGTGCAGTTCCTGCTATGAGGACAGTGGTCTGCAGCAAGCTATATAGTAGTAGGCAGTTTTAGCCATTGGTATTTGACCATGGCTAATCCATGTTGCTTCTTGTTGTGGTACCAACATGGGGGTGTGGTTATCCATGACATTTATTGCTAGTCACCCTCGTTTTGTAGCGTGTTCCATGTTTTTGCAGCTGTACATCACTGTATGAGGTGTGACCTGGTAGTGTTGGGGTGCTGATGTGGGCTTTGACCCAGTTTTCTATTACAGCACTGATATCTACATTCCCTATACTGTGTGCGTTTACACTGCACACATCTTGCTGTTTATACTTCTGGCATTGGGTAGCATTACATCTAGGTTCCTATCACTTGTGGTACCTATGAAGGTGGGTTTGTGTTTTTGTGGTTTATGATTGGTGAGGGTGGATGTTAGTCAGGGTCCTCAGGTGTGCATATGGTACATGGTGTTACATTACTATACACATGGCATTCATGCCTCAGGTGGTGCTGCAGGGCTGCCTCTGTCAGATGCACATACTACACTCCCTGTACATGTTTGGAAGCAGGTTGTGTCATGTTAGGCATCCCTGTTACTATATGAGTGAGTCGGAGGGGGTATCAGTCCCAGTGTTCCTACTGAGCCAGTGTATGTGCTATGCGTTGCCTCTTTGCCAAGGCCAGGGCATACTGGGCATGCCTCCTTCTGCCTACTGGGGCAAGGTCAGGTTGTTCCTCCTCTGAGTCACCCTCTGCCTGTGGTGGCCTTGGCAATGGTGGGAGTATGTTTGGCCCAGCCCTATGCTGGTCCTGCTGCAGCTGTTTCCGCAGGATCATATTATGTAGCATAGCACATATCATGATCATTTGGGTACATGTAGTTGGTGTGTACTGCAAGGCTCCACCAGATGTGTCCAGACACCAGAACCGTGACTTGAGCAGCCCAAACACACGCTCTATGACATTATGTGTTTGTGCGTGTGCCTCATTATGGCGTTCCTGTTCGGGTGTGTGTGCATTTCTGATGGGTGTCATCAGCCACGGCTCAAGTGCATAACCTGCATCCCCCACTAGGTGTCCGTGTGGGAAGTCCCCACTGGCAAATGATTGGTACAGCTGCATCAGATGCCAGATGTGGGAATCGTGGTAGCTCCCAGGGCAGCCAGCACACACATTCATTATTATGCCCTGGGCATCACACACGACCTGGCAGTTGATGGAGGGGAATCCCTTGCAGTTAATATACGCTCTACCCCGCTCACCGGCTGGTGCTTTGATGCATATGTGCGTGCAGTCTATTGCACCCAGTACCTCAGGGTATCCCGCTATTTGCTGGAAGAGACGCATATTGCTGGCCAATACCTCACGGGCATTGGGGAAATATACATGATCACCGACATGTGCTGACATGGCATCCAGGAACTGGTGCAGTACCCTGGAGGCTGATGCCTGTGATATCCCCATCATATCACCAGTTGGTCTCTGGAAGGTACCTGTTGCTAGTATTCTTAGGCCAACACATACCTTGGTTTCCACTGGGATGGGTTCCCCTCTGTTGGTTCTGTGTGTGAGACGTGGCCTGCATAGCTCAACAATTTGCTGCAGAAGGTCTCTGTCCACTCTGTAGCGCTCTACTATCTCCAGCTCATGTAACCCATGGTAGGTGACCCTGGGCCTGTATAATCTCCTCCTTCTCCTCACTCTGGGTTGTCTGTCAGCATCTGCATTGTCACCACCCTCAGCAATTCACCTATGCCTGATTATAACAGCTATGGCAGCCCCTAGCATTTCTGCTCTGAGTTCAGCTTTTTTCAGTTTTTAATTCTGATAGCTTACTCCTTTCTTGCAGTATCTCTTGTGAGAAACACCCTGCACTGCTGTTTGCAGTGTTTTAAGTGCTGGGTTGGGCTTCTAGTCTGCCTGTGTAATTGCCTGCTTCCAATTGTTTCCACCAATTAACTCCAGCAGTATCCTCTGGCAGCTTCCTTGTATTCTGGTTGTTTCCTGTTTCCTCTCTGTTTCCTCAGGGGGAGCAATGTGCACACCAGCTTAAGCACGCTCACAGTTACTTAAACGCGCGCACACATCCTTACACGGTGTGGACTTGGCTGATTCATGGTAAAACTCGCGCATATTGCCTTACACACGTGCACGCTCGCGCAAACCGTTTACAACGGTTTGCAACACGCTCCCACATGTTGAACCTGCCTTACACGTGCGCACACACGTGCATGCACGTATATCAAGAAAGTTTGAGTGTAGGGATAGTGTGCACCCTCTATTTCTTGACTTTCCTAGTGTTCTGTTGGGACACACCTCTCTCCCTGATGTCTGTCTGTCATCTGTCATGTTACACTGCCCTCCAATGTGATACATTTATTTCTATCATTCCCCCCATGATGTCACCTACCTCTTACTCTATTCCTCCCCCTTCTATAACTCTTACACTACTCAGAAAGTGCTCATTACCTATGTGGCAGTGTGATTCAGTATTGTAACCCTCATTTACATAGGATTGCCTAGTAATACTTAGTTACATCTCTTACACTGAGCTTCCCCCCCTTGGCAACCACTACATGGTGGCCATATTGTTTTTGGTCTGCTAGTCCCTGCATTGTCATTCCATGTAATACATAAAACCCACAATTGTGGGCTTATAAGCTTCGGTTTTCACTTTTAGGCAGCGCACCCCATTTGCGCGGGTGTGCGCTGCAGTTAAACATCAAAATCCCTCGAAAAAAAAAAGTTATTTTAAATAATTTTGCAACACTTTTTAATGCCAGTGGCCACATATTTGACCATTGGCATGCTAGATGACACATATGCACCGTTTATTTGGAGCTGACATAGCTCCGTTGTCAATTTTGCAGAAATGTACTCAGTTGTCAGCTGAGTACATTTCTGCAGCTAAAACATCCATTACACGGACTGGTTTGGGCTTCCTGGATAGCTCAAATACCTCATTTGCATATCTTTGAGCTGCAAATGAGGTATTGAGCATTTCCACGCCCAGTCCATGTAAGAGACGTTTTAGCTGTCTCTTACATGGAGGTTTAGGCTGTTCCTGGATCGGGAGGCTTACACGGAGGCTTACACTACTCTTAAACTCCGTGTAAGCCTTCGTGAATCCTGCCCGTAGTCTTTTTAAGGCACACTAATTATCCACCTATTCTTTTAAAAGGCTTCTCTCCGAAGAAAAATACAACCAATACTATGAATGAAATACAGACTACTCCCCTTGTGACCAATGAGCGTAGTAACACTTTAAATGATATAACCAATACTATGTTTGAATCACAGACTATTCCCTTGTCCTGCACCTATCAGGACGTTTCTCAAATACATAATCCAAGACACTCTCTTTCTACACATAACTTTGTAGATAAATTTACAAGTTTCCCAGTTCCTATTTGCTGGGACTCTATAGCTATTAAGCAAGTGTTTTATAATAACTGGGATATTCTTTCCTCCAGCCAAGAGGTTGACAACAAATTAGGCTTAGGTCCTGTTTTTACACATACAAAATTCAAATCTTTATGTTCTCTATTTGAAAATAGAGACATTCAATTTATTGTTACACACCCTGTCATTCATAGTAATAAAGGAATGTTTGCTTGTGGAAAATGTGTTGCCTGTAAGAATATTCTAACAGGTGCCTCATATACTTTTAAGCATAATAATTTTAAAATACAGTATACTACATATTTTGACTGCAATTCAGACAATGTTGTTTATGCAGCTATCTGCACATTGTGTTCAGTGTTTTATATTGGTAAAACAATACACAAGCTGCCTACAAGAATCAAGGAGCATTGTGCGGCTATAAGAAATTGTGATTTTAGTAATGCCGTAGCTAAACACTGTCATATATGTTCTTTGTCTACAGGATTCAAATTCATTGTGCTTGACTATGTTCATATGTTTTTTGGGGATAGAAATACTTTATTGGAGGTTAAATAATTAAGATGGCAACTAAGGTTAAATGCTAATGCCCCACCTGGTCTAAATGAAAGTTTAAACATTAAATGTTTTTTGAAATGGCACAACTAACTACACTTTTACTAGTAGTAAACTTTGTCTACATTTGAACAGGGTTCTTATTACATTATACATGATTCAGTTAGTGGAATGTCTTGCTTCAACAGGGTTCTTATTACATTATTCATGAGTTATATTTCCTAATTGGTCTACAGTATGACTTGTCATTTCACCATTACTTTGGTTATATTTACAGGATTCTATTATAATTGTATATTATTCTGAAAAAGTCCAACATATTAAATTGGATGAAAACACTAATTACTGGCTCTCAGTGTGTTTTTTCGACTTTGCTATTGGATAATTCTGATTTTTATGAAGTTTTTTGGATATATATATATATATATATATATATATATATATATATATATATATATGTATATCAATAGATACATGTATGCACATCCCATGTGTACATATATACCTATTTATGTCTATATATATGTAGATATCTATAACTATATGTGCATCAGTGGTGGCTCGTGCTATAGGACTGCAGGACTGCAGCCCTCCCACCTAGAAAACAAATAAAAATAAAACTAAGAACCACAAAAACAAACACTGTAATTCCCAGATGTCTGTGCGCATGCTCTAGATACATGGGAACACTCTCAGACTGCTTTCTCAGCAGTCAAGATAGGGGGAAAGGCATCTTGGCCCCAAGATGCCCAGCAGTCTGTGCGGTTTGGATATCTAGGGTTGCTCATTGGCAGCAAAGGGACTGTTTGGATATTGGTGGCAGCAAGGTGAGCAGTTATCTAGGCAAAAGATGGAGTGTGTGTGACTGTTTGGATATCAGCAGCGGCAAGGTGAACAGTTATCTAAGCAAAGTCTGTGTGTAATGCCCCAGTTGCTATATACTGGCGGCTAGAGGAAACTCATGCTGGTGTGGTAGGGATTATCTCAAGTTTGAACCCTGTACCTTGCATGCAGGTGGTGAGGGCCTGAATTCTCTACCCAACACCATATGTAAAAAAATCTGCAGATGTTTGCCTCATATTTGATCTGTTCTGTTCCTCTTAATATCTGTGATTTCTAAATATTGAAATGCTTAGATATTTGATGGTGCAGTGGTAGCATTGTTGCCTCACAGCTACATGTTCTCAGGTTTGATCCTTGGCTAGGGTGCCTTCTGTATGGGGTCTGCATCTTCTCCCTGTGTTTGTGAAGGTTTGCTTTTGTGTCCTCCCATGTTACAAAGACATGAGTCTGCATTATTTCCTCCTGGGCCTCTGCTGAAAATTAAAAATAAAAATACAAAAATCACGAACTGCACCAAACTGTTTAATGAAGAGCTGAAGGCTACCAAATACTAAGCGCTTTCACCATCAACTGATGGCTTCTTCAGAGTAAAAGGAGCACATAATCACAGGATTTAAATACAAAGTTCCACATATGCTTTAACCAATCAAATTTCTTGATTAATTACAATCCCAATATACATACTGATCTAACTCACAAGTATCATAAAACATACTCATAAAACTTGCTAAAAGCATATGCTAAAATATTTATTTGTTTCCATGTACACTCACATATAATCACATTAACCATACCTGTTGCACAAATATTGATGTCAAAACCCTGATTGTAAATAATTGACTATTCCATAACAACTGAAAGCTAAAAGACCTTAAACAACCATAGCCCTATGTTTCAAGATAGGCTTAATAGAAATATGATCATTAAGCCCAGGGTAAGTTGTTACATTTAGAATCACCTGACATTTAAATTCTAAAGACTCTACTCTAGTGTTGCCATCACCCCCCTCTCACTTGTCAACACCCTGTCAATAACAAAAAATATAAACTTTTTAAAATAAACACAATTCTTGGAATGTAAATACAATGCATTGTGGCTATCCTTGTTTTTGATGGCCCTCTGATGTTCTGCTATCCTTTCCCTTAATCTATGTATGGTTTTCCCTACATAAAATCCTGCACATGTCATGCAGGTTGCAAGCTATACCATTTTTTTGGAATTACAACTACATCTACCCGGGCATGAAATTGCCTTGTTGTACCTCCTCACAACCACATAGGGTCCATCATTGATATATCTACAGTACCTACATGACCCACATTTGTACATTTGTGAATTTGTAAATCTACTTTTTTTTTCCAAATAGGTTTTTTAAATTTAAACCTCTTGAAAAAATTACTTTTGGTTTATGACCAAATTCTTTTTGCATATCCATGTTAAATGCTAGATCCCAAGATCTCCCAATAATCTCAATAATATTGTATGCCTGCGAATTGTACTTCAAGACAATAGCTCTTGAATCAAACATTTTCGAATGAGTGAACTTAGTTCTTTCATTCACCTCAATAATTGAAGTGTTTTCTACTAAAATGGGTTTAAATGATGTCCACCTTCTTTTCATCACCTCTTTTTTAACTGAAATCAACAATTTCAATGGGTAACCTCTATCCAAAAACATTCCTATTAATTTATACATCTCCGTCTGATAAGTCTCATCATTGCTTACAAGACGTGACAGATGAACCATCTGCCCTTTAATTACACTTTTACACTGATGTAATGGGTGATAACTTGAAATTATTATGAAGTATTACTGCATTGGGAGGAAACCTTTGTGTTCCCTACCCCATTTTTTGAACATATTGCATTATATAACCGATTTTTAGATGACATACTTATTTTGTGGAAGGGAAACATGGATGAAGCTATAAATTTTGTGGAATATCTTAATTCTACTACTCTGTTTCTTTCCTTCACATATAAGTGGGACAATGAGACTATTGATTTCTTGGATATTAAACTTACCAAGACAAGTGAAGGTTTAGAAAGTAATATACATAGAAAAGAGACGTATAGTAATTCCCTTTTGCATTTTTCAAGTTGTCACCTATTACATCAGCGTAAAAGTGTAATTAAAGGGCAGATGGTTCATCTGTCACTTCTTGTAAGCAATGATGAGACTTATCAGACGGAGATGTATAAATTAATAGGAATGTTTTTGGATAGAGTTTACCCATTGAAATTGTTGGTTTCAGTTAAAAAAGAGGTGATGAAAAGAAGGTGGACATCATTTAAACCAATTTTAGTAGAAAACACTTCAATTATTGAGGTGAATGAAAGAACTGAGTTCACTCATTCGAAAATGTTTGATTCAAGAGCTATTGTCTTGAAGTACAATTCGCAGGCAAACAATATTATTGAGATTATTGGGAGATCTTAGGACCTAGCATTTAACATGGATATGCAAAAAGAATTTGATCATAAACCAAAAGTAATTTTCTTAAGAGGTTTAAATTTAAAGAACCTATTTGAAAAACAACAAAGTAGATTTACAAATTCACCAATGTACAAATGTGGGTCATGTAGGTACTTTAGATATATCAATGATGGACCCTATGTGGTTGTGAGGGGGTATAACAAGGCAATTTCATGCCCGGGTAGATGTAGTTGTAATTCCATAAAAGTGGTATAAGTTGCAACCTGCACGACATGTGCAGGATTTTATGTAGGGAAAACCATACGTAGATTAAGGGAAAGGATAGCAGAACATCAGAGGGCCATCAAAAACAAGCATAGCCACAATGCATTGTATTTACAATCCAAGAATTGTGTTTATTTTAAAAAGTTTATATTTTTTGTTATTGACAGGGTGTTGACAAGTGAGAGAGGGGGTGATGACAACACTAGAGTAGAGTCTTTAGAATTTAAATGGCAGGTGATTCTAGATTCAACAACTTACCTGGGGCTTAATGATCATATTTCTATTCAGTCTATTTTGAAACAAAGGGCTATGGTTGTTTAAGGTCTTTTAGCTTTCAGTTGTTAGGGAAAAGTCAGTTATTTACAATCACGGTTTTGACATCAATATATGTGCAACAAGCATGTTTAATGTGATTATATGTGAGTGTACATGGAAACAAATAAATATTTTAGCATATGCTTTCAGCAAGTTTTATGAGTATGTTTTATGATACTTGTGAGTTAGATCAGTGTGTATATTGGTGGTATTTACGCAGCTGATGATATTTAACAATGCATACTATACTCATCTCACTTTGCACAAATTTGATGCGAAGAATTCACCCATATGCCCACATTGCTTTGATCAGACAGCAGATTTGCTTCACATGTTCTGGAGTTGTAAGTGCATTTATAAATTGTGGAATTCATTAAAATTGCAGTTACAAAAAATGGGTTACCAAAATTCAATACTCTCTTGGGAGTTTATGATTCTTCATATTCCCCCGGAGAATCTAAATAAATCAAAAGCGATTGTAATTATGAATATTTGCCTATTAATGAAATTATATATAGCCACAAATTGGTTGAACCCAGCCCAGACATCGTGGGAAAATTTCAGATTGTTGGCAATAAAACACATCTTAGCATAATCTGTTAATTAGTGATCACAAGAAAAATATCAACAACATAAAAATCTGGGAGCAAATTTTTAATATTATTTTGGCTTAAGAGGTTACTATCCACTTTTCTCGAACCAGAATATAGTCTAAATCAACCTTAGATTAGATAGAAAATGTACAGAAAAGACAGATTGTTGGCTTGGATTTGTTAATGTTGAATTTTTTTTTTTTTTTATTATTTTCCTTTTGATTGTTAGTGCTGTACCTTTGATCAATACATGAGGTTGATATATATGTGAAATTAACCAATGGAAGCATTTTGTATATATTGTATATAATGTGTGAATTTGTAATATGGTTGTGAAAAATAATAAAAAATGATTATTGAAAAAAAAAAGATCAATGTGTATATTGGGATTGTAATTAATCAATAAATTTGATTGGTTAAAGCATATGTGGAACCTTTTATTTAAAACCTGTGATTATATGCTCCTTTTTCTCTGAAGAAGCCATCAGTTGATGGTGAAAGCGCTTAGTATTTGGGAGCCTTCAGCTCTTCATTAAACAGTTTGGTGCAGTTCGTGATTTTTGTGTTTTTATTTTTATTAGTCTTTACCCTGATGGGTACAGTCTGTTTTATTAGTTATTATTCTCTGCTGAAAATTGCTTTTTTTTTTTGTTCCAAGTTAGACTGTCCTGGTTAACAAATGTTAAATAAAATTGACAGGCATTTGAATTTCAGAATTCAGGTTTCTGAATGTTTAATTCTTTCAATATTTGATGGTGCAGTGGTAGCATTGTTGCCTCACAGCTATAGGTTCTCTGATTTGATTTTTGGCTGGGGTGCCTTCTGTGTGAAGTCTGCATCTCCTCCCTGTGTTTGTGTGGGTTTGCTCTGGTGTCCTGACATTTTACAAAGACATGTGTCTGCAGTATTTCTCCCTGCTTTGCTGAAAATTGTTTTTGTTCTGCCAGACTTTCCTGGTTAACAAATGTTAAATAAGTAAAATTGACAGGCATTTGAATTTCAGACTTCATATTCTTCAGAAAATACATAGCAACACACAACCTTTTATTCTAGCAATTTTCTAAGTTTATAAGATGAATATTTGAAATTTGTTCCTATTTTTGGGACTGTATTCCCCCATTATTGGCTTTGTCCAATTTTTTTTGTATTAAGGTTGACAGCTATGGCAAGAACTGAATTCACAGAATTTGTTTGAGGGCTGTATTCCCTCATTACTGGGTTTGTACAGGTGTTTTGTGCTAAGAGGCTGACAGCTATGGTGAGAACTGAATTCACTAAATGATAGCTATTTTAGTTTCAGTCTTCGTCTCTTTCACAAAGCAGCTGATTTGGTATAGTGATATGTTGCTCTGACTGTTTTGCACAGGGACCTTGGCAGCAAAATGTATCTTGGTAACACAGCATTTTATTCTAGCAACTTTCCAAGATTATACAAGCAATGTTTAATGTGCCCCTGGATTTTGGGCCTTTTACCCCCCCCCCCCCCAATAAATGTTGGCTTTTTCAAAATTTTTTGTGCTGGGAAGTTGAAATGCCATTGGGTATTGAGTAGATTTTACAATGAGCTGAGAGCTGCAAGGGAAAAGAAATTTAGTGCTGCTTATACTGAATCAGCTTATATTGTTAATAGCACAACAGGCTGGGTACTTGCTTTTGATGCAGAAGGCTGTGAGTTTTACTCCCACAAGGGGTGGATGCTGCCGTAATGCAAATGTCCTCTTTGGTGAAGATACTAACTATGAACCTGTTATCAGTTTGCCATCCATTTCCTATTGCAATATTACTAGCTTATCATTTTTTTAATGTAATATATAAAGGCAATATATTCCTCAGGGGCAACCGACACTTTATTTTTCAATGAAACCATGAAATATAAAGGTGTTTTCTAGCAGCGACCTCTTCATTAGTTACAGATTTCTTTAATGTGGAATTATTTAGAGGACTTTTACTTCTTCAGATATTGTGCATATGTACTGACAATGGTGGACTGTAGAAGTCTGAGTAGACTTTTATGATGGAAATGTTCTGAAATGGGCAGTTTTGTCATTATTGGTGCATGCATTTTGTTTCATTGTTTACTGGAAAAATGTTCTGAATTGGGCAGTTTTGTCATTATTGGTGCATGCATTTTGTTTCATTGTTTACTAGAAAAATGTTCAAAACAATAGATTTAAAATGCCCTTTAACAACTGTATTGTATTGTACAAGGAATATAATTTAGTACAATCAAGAAGGTGCATCGAAGAGCACATGTATGTTTCATGTGCAAGGGGCCTATGATTTGAAAACAGTCCAAAGTTAATCTTTATCTGCCACTGGCAAAATGTATTTTCTTTGAATGTGGGTTTCAATGCTGTTTCAATGAATGTGAGTTTCAAGGGCAGAGAAGTTTTAATGCTAAGTCTGTTTTCATTGTGAGACTGCATTGCTTTGTTTAGAAGATGTCTTAGTGTTTGTGCTGTAAAATGCAAAATAAAACTTTCAAATGAAGTCCAAATCATAATAGAAGTAAAGGAGTATGCACATTAGTGTTTATGGTAAATGGAGTGAAATAGCCAAGTAATGGATAATTTGAATGGCTGCAGGGGGGAGGCTCCATTCGACCATGATTTTGCGAGGGGGAAGGGTGGCCAACTCAAAGACAGCCCTAGCTGAACTATACCTCTCAACTGTCCAGATTTTCACAGAATTAACAGATTTTTGCTTATTGTTTTTGGTTTGTTCCTCATAAAATTTGTGGTTTTCTGGCAAATCATTTAGGAATTAAGTCACTAAATAATGATATACACTGAGTTTCAGACTTCGTAACCTTCAGAAAAATGCATGCTAAAGTAAGACCTGTTATTCTATCAACTGTCTCAGTTTATACAAGAGCGATTTTTAGTACTGTTTATATGTTCACCCAATATATTTGGCCTTGTCCAGATTTATGGCATTAACGGGTTGAGAGGTACATGCAAATACATTGCTTTATAGAATCAGGCATAGCCAAACCTCTCAACTGTCCCCGATTTTGGCACAAAATGTTGCTCTTCCCCTAATAATCTCTCCGCAAAATAGCAATTTTGGAAGAAAACATGGAGGGTTTACAATTAAGAAATAACTGTAATAATCAGAGTTATAGATTACTTTTATTTCAGAAATGCATGCAGATTCTTTTATTTTGTCAGCTGCTCAAGTTAAAAGTACTAATATTAAAAAAGTGTCCCTTCTTTGACAGGTTCTCAGCTGTATTGTGTGGCTATTTTATATTTTTGCATCACATTTTTGGTCCATTTTTCATAAAATTGTGTTTTTTCTTGACAAATTAGTGGCAAATCATTAAAGACTGAAGTTAGAAAATAATGACAGACATTTGAGTTTCAGATTTCATACCCTTCAGAAAATTCATACTAATGCAAGACCTACTATTCTATTATCTTTCTAAGTTTATAAGAGCAATATTTAAACATTGTCCTTATTTTTGGGCCTTTGTCCCACTTCTATGTATGGCTTTGTCCAGATTTCTTGCTCTGAGGTTGAGGGGTATGACAAATGTGTCAGGGCCATCACAGTCAGCCAGAGACATTTCAAATTGTGACATACTTGTTGCACCCCACTCCCCTATGTAGTGACTGGATGAGTCCAAGCAAGGCAAGGAGCAGTTATGCAGAGTAACTGTGCAGACTATCCCCCCATCCAAGGTAGACACAAGTACTACAGTGGCTTTTCATCTGTCCTTGATTTTGCAGAATGGTCTGGTTTCTGTCATATTTTTGTACTGTTGATTTATGCTTATTACTCAGAAAGTCCCTGTTGCTCTGTGTTTAAGTAGCAATGCTTTAATGACCATCAAGTAAGCTTGTCTGAGATCGTAAGATGCAAGTAAGCTTTAACAAGCATACTGTTAAAGAATTGCCAACATTGAAAGCCTTTCTGTTGTTGCCTTGCAGAGAATACTTACATAACTAGATAATGTATAAGCCTTGGCTATTGAAATGCATATGACAGTATTTGTAATAAAGGACAGGATTATATTATTTTAAGAATCTCGTTACATTTGTTGGAGACTTCCAGTCATCTCTGCAGGCTTTACCTGTAAACTAAACAGAATGCCAATCTATCATGTGTGGTCCATAACCTGTACAATAATCCTTTAAGCAATGTATCTTGAGCTTGTTTCTTGTTTGCTTTTAATTTTTTACTTTGATCATGTTTTCCCCATGAAACAAGTAGATAGTTGTCAGACAGAAGGTCTTTTTTGGATAAGAAACATTTTTACAAGTAGAGGTATCACAGAGATTGCTACTTTCAGCATGTTACTTGGTACTTTAATAAAGCTGAATACAAATTATAATTATAACTGCAGTGCAAGAAGAAGTGGTTTGAGATGAGTGCTGCTTGTTTTTCTTATACCTGATTTTGACTGGAATTCCAGTAATGTATTTAAAAATAATTTATTTTTTTCATGCCTCACAACCTTTTTGTTTCCATGTAGATATTAAGCCAATGCATTGAAATATTTTTATTCTTCTACACTTCATTTTGTCTTGATTGGACTCTCATAATGACAGTTTGGCACCCCGGGGCAAGCTATTTAATTAAAGTTAGTTTTTGTGGTTTTGAGCATAGCTCCTCCCCTTTCTAGTTGGCTGCACCCCTTCCCATTGACCCCACCCATTCAGCTGTCTCCTGCAGCCCCCATTTTATTTGAAGGCACCAGCCGCCACTGATGTGCATACATATCTAATCAGATATACCTATTTATGCCAATATATATGCAGTTATCCATAACTATATGTGCATATATATCTATATATCTGCATATGTGTAGACATATATAGCTGTGTATATGTATATATTTGAGTTTGTATATGTATATATATAATAAATCACAAAGAAACCTCCAAGGTGAAACAATAAAGCCTCGAACGGTCCGGAATCTCCACCAAAAAGTTTATTGAAAAATAAAATGTAACATTAACGCAAAATTACAAGTACATTTTCATTTAGTATGAACTTTATCAGATGTGAGCTTTACAATGAATCTACATTACATTTATACTAGTTTATCTTAATGAGATAACCAATCACATTGTGCTTATTTGATTAAAACCACATTAATTAAACTGTCAATTAATGAAACGTTTTTTGAAACATATACACATAACATCCATTCTTGTAATAAACCTATTTTTTATGTATGAAAATATGTATTAAAAAAGTGTATTAAAAAGTAAGAAGAAAATATGTCATGAAACACATTTATGAACCATAGGATTATTGTAATTGTTTTTTATCATAACCAGTGGATTCTTCAACAAATACATGTAAAAACAGTCCCAATAAAATAATGAATCATATATATTAGACCATTACTCTCAATAGTATATATTATACCAAGGGAAAAATAAGTGTGTTTGAAAACTTAATAAATATAACCATAGTATAGAAACTAAAAACATTAAAAAGCTTAAAAAAACGTAGGAGTAAAACTGCCTATAACTTGGCTGCTCTAAGTTTCAATAACGGAGCTATCGATATGTGTTCATTTAAGCCTGGAGTTTTACTAGCCTCTAAGGTGATCTGCCACCATAATTCTCTGTATTCAATACATTCTTTCCATAGACCACCTCGACCATCCTTCTTTATCTTTTCCAAGACAATGAATAAATAGGCATTTATACAAGTTAATTTATGCTTGTATAGAGCATTAATTTCCTTCTTAGTTTGTACATCGTACATATGCTCATATATTCTTCTCCTGAGCCTTCGCTCGGTCTTCCCTATATAGAATGCATCGCAAACTTGACATACTGCCAAGTAAACCAGGCCCAAAGACTCACAATTAAAAAACTCCCTTCCTTCAAGGGTAGCTTTTCTACTTTCTAACCTGACACTCTCAGTGTTGTAAATGTGGGAACATTGCTGACAACATCCACATTTAAAAGTTCCTTTTCTCCTTCCTTGTACAAATACATCTTTCCTAGTGTCAGTTTCAAGTAATTTCTTTAGGTTGCCTGAATTCCTATAAACCACCTTTAATTTTTCTTTTTAAATTTTTTCTAAATCAGTGAACCATAAAAACTACACTCCCTTTCCATAATTTCCCTTACCATCTTGGAACTCCCATTAAATTCTAAAATTAGTGCATTATTAAAATTCTCAATGTCCCCTTTATTCACAGTTTTCTCACTAACAGAGTCCAAACCTAGGATAGGTTTGAAATCATTTAACCGCGTAGTAGTCACTTTGTTGTCAATTCCGTTGATCAAATATTCTGGATACCCCCTCATGCTAAACATATTGTTTAACAAAGATTTCTCTTTTTCAAAATCTTCGTCCTTTGACATCATTCTACTGGATCTAATGTACTGATCTTTTAAAATATTTTTCTTATAATGTATAGGGTGGGCACTTCCATAGTGCAAATATGAATTGGAAAAAGTTTTTTTTTCTATACACCTTTGAATTAAATTTTGACATATCCTTGTAAACCTCAACGTCTAGATATTGTACCCTCGAAAATAGCAACAGTACCAAAAATAAAACACAGCACCACAGATCTATAAAGGCTGTCTTCTTGCTTCAAAAACTCCACCAATAATTCCAGGAACCATCGAAAAACAAGAGTAGCAAAATATGAACTTTATTCCATAACAAAATCCTGCTTTATTTTTGTTATGGAATAAAGTTCATATTTTGCTACTCTTGTTTTTCAATGGTTCCTGGAATTATTGGTGGAGTTTTTAAAGCAAGAAGAAAGCCTTTATAGATCTGTGGTGCTGTGTTTTATTTTTAGATATTGTACCCTTTCATCATCAATTTTGTATGTAAATTTTAAAAACTCAGTACTTTCATTTATATAATGCATACAATTATCAATATCCTCTCTAGGCCCCCTCCAAAAAATACAAATGTCATCAAGGAATCTTTTGTACAGTATCCAACGATGACTGTATTAGGATTTAGTAACCATTTTTTCTACCCATCTAGCCAAGACTAAATTGGCGTAGGTGGGTTCAAAAGTGGCACCCATCGCTACGCCTTTCTTCTGATGGTATAGTTCTCCTTTAAAATAAATAAAATTGTATTTTAATACAAATTCTGTAAGCTCCATAATGACTGTACATTTATCATGGGACAAGGTACCATCCCTCAAAAATCAATTCCTCAAGATAACATAAACCTTCACTATGGGGTATACTTGAGAATAGATTAATTACATCAATAGTTAAAAATTTAATTTCATCACTATATAGCTCTTGCTTTAAACATCTTAAAAAAGTCCCATGAATCTCTTAATATATTTGTTCTTTTTAACCAAATACTTTTGAGTTTAGCATCAATAAATTTGGCTAGGGGAAGCATTTTATCCCCATCAGCTGAAACTATAAGCATTAGAGGGGGATCCTTCTCATTTTTGTGTACTTTCGGAATCCCAAAGATGGTGGGAATTTTTGGTTTGTCTACTTTTAAATACATTAAAATCTTTTGGTCTATTAACCCGTCCAATAGGAGACCTTCTAATACCATATCTATTCTTGAATAAACTATATTAATCTCATTCCTTGAGACTGTGCTACACTGATTAATATCCATTAAAAGCTCATTAATTTTCCTTTCATAATCAAAAACATTCATTTATACTATACCCCACCTTTATCTGGTTTCATAACCCTCAGGTTGTTATCTTTTCTAAGTATGTTCAGCGTATCAAATTATACAGTACTTAAATTCCTTCTATATTTAACCCATTTGTATCCAGATCTAATCTCCTTTTCTACCATATACTCAATGTTTTTTATTTGAGGGTGAAGTGGGGGGTTGTAGGTACCTTTCTTAGTCAATACCTGAGGTGTAAATGTTACATTTTGATAAAAAATTAACTGAAAATTAATTTTCCTTGTAAATGCTTTGACATCCAGTAAAGTTAGGTCTCCCTTGTTATTAGGTATGAACTTGATTTCTTTGGAAAGGAGGTTAAAATGTTCCTTATTTAAGGAAATATGGCTAAAACAATAAATACTAAAATCATTAAAAGTAAATCTGCTAGGGTTTGATTTGTCTTGTTGTATGAAATGTTCATCCAAGTCGGGGTGGGTGGCACCTTTAGAATCTAGTACCTCCCTCTCCCCCTTGTTGTTGTCCCCCAAAAATTAATCCATACTGTTGTTGATAGTTTTTCTTGTTTTTTAACCTCTCAGACCTACGTAATGGGGGGTATTCATTAAAATCGTCTAAATCAGTAACCTGGTTACTCAACACACAGTTTTCCCCATTTTTAACTTCTAATCCCTCCTGCCTTCCATTTCTATCTCACTGTTTTCCACTAATTTTGGGTCTAGGGTAACTTGTTTTGTTTTATTTTTGTAATGAATTAAATCCCTTTCTAGCTTCCTAATTTTCCTCTTTATTAATTCTTCACATTCACTGTTAATATAATTAAAAATGTTATTATATTTTTCCTTTTCTTTTGGTATTGTAAAAATTAAATCACTTTTTATACATTCATTTAATAAATCAACTTCTTTTAATAATTCAGTTTTCACCCTATTATTTTCATCTATTATACACTTCAAAATATCAAGCCCACATCTGTTAAACACATCCAACAATTCTTTATGAAAAACACTTCCTTCTATAACATTGTTTGGATATTTAAAAATTCGTAAACCTTTAGGGACAATGCCCTCACAAATACATTCTTTTAAGTAACTGATTGCCATATGTCCAGAACATGGGAGTGGAGTCCTACTTCAGCACCAGTAGTCCCAACCTCTTAGTGCAAGGGGATGTCATGTATGTATTGCAGGCATTTATGTAGACTGTTGCTACTGTAACAGGGGTTGTCTTAACAAACATGTTATGTGTGGGAGGTCATATCTGCTTTTGACAAGTACGCCATTGGTTACAGACAGACATCCTAAGGACATCATAGTACAGTACCACTGCTAGCAGAGTAATGATCCTGAAGACTACAGCAGAGATATGACCAATATATGTGGACAGTCCGGCACTCTGTGGTCAGTCCAGAGGTGTACACAGATCCCCTTCGTCCAAGACATGTGGAACGTGCCTGACAATGTGGATGTTAACAGCCATGTACATGGGTATATCACGTAAATACTGGACTACATATGCCCACACAGTTTACGAATTCCCACACGCCAGTCTGTCCTGACACAATACCTGGTGGTGCAGAGGTCACATGGCCACATATTATCCAGTAGTTAGTGACATACATCTGTACAGAATCCCACTGCTTTGTCAGAAATACACAACAGTTATGGTGGCCTGGCAGCAGTATGTCTTGCAAATATCTGGACATAACAGCACACTGAGCAATTACACTAAGCTGCTAGGCATGTAACAAACCACTGTGCACACTACAGGCTGACTGCCACAACACTGGACTATATTTTGTATGGAGGTATATACATGTACCTGCAAATATAGCAGGCTCTACATGCATGTACAACACACAGTAACAGACACCTGTGAGAAAGTGCATGCCTGCAACCAATGTGAACACAGCCACAGCTATATATGATACGCAAGATTAATATGACACTATATGGACTGTCTGATAAACCCCATCCTCATATATGCCACTCACACACGAACCCTACATAAACTGGGTCACGACACAGTGTGGTCTGATGCCTGTCTGTGGTATGGGACATGTTTGTGTTTTGCCCTACAGACATGTGAGCCGATAGGGTACCATACATTGGAGCAGCATGTAACATCAGATAGAACTGGACCAAGAACAATGGCATCTACCACAGTCTGTGCACAGGCCAAGATATGTATGTGCAATACACATACTGTCGACAATCATCATAAGTACACAGACCCCAGTACTGTACACACAACCGCAGAATGCCCAGATTATGTCCTCAGACATAACCCCTACTATACATAACATGTCTATCAGTCTGATATCTGACTGGCTTGTTATCAGGTTTGATCTCAATAAAAAATGGTGTACAGAACATATGCACCTCATACTGCATGACATATGTACAAAGTTTGACAGCCTTGTGGCTGGAGCCACAAACACTGGGCCAGTATTGGCATGTTGCTGTGATACCCTCATACACTTACTGTCGTACCAGGGTTTGTTGTGATATATATACTATGAGGGATACGAAGTCAGTAACTCTCATGACTGTCACCATGTGCTGACTGAAATCCTCAGACTATGCTTCTGCAGTTCTAAGATAGGTGATCTGTGAGTAACACAAGAAACATAAGACTCAACACACTGCCCACTCTGCAGATAACCCTACAGGTGGGAGTTTCCTCAAACACAACATTGTCATGACAGGTATTAAATCATGTAGACCAGCCATATCCACATACACCCTGTTAAACCAACATTACTCCAAATGCAGAAGAGAAACACTTACATTTTGTTGTCATGATGGGTACAGCCCCCTCCTGTTTGTTGGCCTGTCTCCACATTGTATGCTGTTAGAGGTAAATCCCAATACCATCTGTGATGCTGTTTGCCAAACACCAAAATGAGGTCCTGCTCAAAGTGAATGAAAAGCCTAACACCCACATGATGTTCCTAGATATTGGAATGTGTTTCCATGCAATTGACTATGGGAATGTTACCACAGCTGTTCCACATGCAATCAGCTAGAGGGGAACTGCAATTCCTGCAGAGGCCATCAGCTGATCATGAGCATCACTTACGAAACACAAGCTGCTGCCTAACCAAAGCAGGTGTACTTTTATACATCTACCAGAGAGAGAGTGAGACAGACAGATAGAGACAAAGTAAGTCAGGGAGGGGGTGGGAGAGCAAAACCTAAGCATGTTTGTATCCCATACTTACCAGTATGGGGTTTCAAATCCCTGACTGACTATATATTGCTATCACATGTCTATGCAGTTAGTGCATGCACCACATAGCTTATATGCTGGGAGCTGTCAAAAGGTATATCTGATGGTGAGTGACATCTGCAACAGTGATATAGGAGCACTAACATAGGTTTAGTACATGTGCCTGTCCACATGAACAGGTGTTAATGTCAACACAGCCACACTCTCTCAGGGACTCACACACATTAACACAGTTGGCACAGTCAGGAATAGACTTCATAATGAGATAGTTTGCCACAATACAGTAATACACAGGTATTACATGCACCACAGGGGTTATCTGGATGATATATGGACAAAGGGTATGTGAAGGTGTCTGACATCAGACGGCGTGCTTCAGTAGGACAATGGGAGTTGTAATGCATGTGAATGGGGTTGAAAACATTATACTCCACACACACAGACACGGGGTGCCAGTACTGACATGCATGGGTGCATTGCTTCACAGGTGTGTAGTGGTTGACTGTGCCAGAAGGCTGTACAAGGCTAGGCATAGGGTATACCTTGGCATCAGGCCACATAACAATGGTCTGCAGTGTGGCTCTGGGGTGTAGTGTCTGGATTGGCCCACACAGGTGGGTATTGTATTCAACATCCAGTAATCTGGGTTACTATTGTGTGTGGCCAGTGCTGTGCAATGCTTGCCATGTATGTGTTCTATAGTCCATGACATGGACAGTGTCTGGGGTGTGCACACATCCCACATGCATGTTCAGTGACATGTGGAACTGTACCTGGGGTGTCTGGCCCATGTTGTGTACACATATTGTTATCATCAGATGTGCCAGTCCTGGCCTCATGTGTCGGGAACTGGTAATAGACACCAGGTTGACCCTGCACCTACATTGATAGCATGATACAGGAATTCCCTGGTGTCAGTGGCATCTGTCCACACAGGGCATGGGTTTAAGGCATGGTATGTCCTTTGTGGGTTACAATTGATGGCTCTACAGTTGTTTCAGGCGTCTAGTGGTGAACATAGTGAAGGCACACTGTCTCCAGTTATGCACCTATTGTAGTAATGGGCAGGGTGCCATGCCCTCTGTAGTCCACTGCAATCACACCATGGTTACTATATGTGGGCAAAATGCAGGGTACCACCAACAAAGTGGTTGCTGCCTAGGTGAGTGTGATTTTGTATGAGATATGGGCGGAGAGTGTTCTCTGGGTAATACAAGGGTTGCCTAATTTGTTCGCCAGGCCTTGATGTCACATGTAGGGTATGGATTGGCAATCTCAGCCTTTCTGCTGTTTGACATCTGTTATCCTTGTAAGGTGGACATTGTGACATAATAGGCCCACCGTATAAGAAATTTGCAAAATCCACTCCACAATGAGTCCAGTTGTTATACACTCACAGCCATCTCCACACAGGATACAAATGACAAACACAGACACGCACACACTCTAACACACCAAGACTCACAGTTGCCATGTCTGGGATTGGGCCTCCTACCTAACTAGTTTATCACACTGCAGCATTACGCAGTTATAGGACATGCCATGGAGATTACTGGACTACTCCTTCCCCAAAGGTGTATTTCATATATGGTTCATATGTTAATACTAAGCTAACTGCCCTTGTGAGCCATTTTAAGCCTAGCCAATTATCCCTTGTGAAACTTAAACCCTGCACCTTGTGTTTGTAAGGCAAACACCTTCACCATTAGGCCACCCTCCCAACCCAATTTCAAAGTGATTGACATCAGCAGGCTTGCCAAAGAAGGGCAATGGAGGTTGTATTGTCTGTGAATGGCCTAAAAAGCATCCCTACACAGACAAACACACACGCAAACATTCACACTTGCCATGTCTGGGAATAGAATGTCTACTGAGCTACTATATCACACTACAGCATTATGCTGTTATAGGATGCACCATGGAGATTACGGGACTACACCTTCCTCAAAGGTATATTTCACAGTAAATGACATCAGCAGGCATGCCATAGTAGGGTATTTGAAATTGCAGTGAGTGTGACTAGCCTAAAAAGGCATAAATCCCTACACAGACACACACATACTTACCACATCTGGGAATAGAATTCTTACCTAACTAGTTTATCACACTACAGCATTACACAGTTATAGGACATGCCACAGACATTACCAGGCAACTCCTTCCCCAAAAGTGTATTTCAAAGTGAGTGACATCAGCAAGCTTGCCAAAGTAGGGCACTGTAGGTTGTAGTGACTGTGAATGGCCTCAAAAGCATTGCTCCCTACACAGGCAAACTAACAAAAACACTTGCCATGTCTGGGAATCAAACTCCTTCCTTATTACACTACAGCATTATGCAGTTATAGGACACACCACAGAGATCACTGGGCTATTGTTTTCACAAAGGTGTATTTCAAAGTGAATGACATCAGCAGGCTTGCCAAAGAGGGGCACTGGAGGTTGTAGTGACTGTGAATGGCCTCAAAAGCATTGTTCCTTACACAGGCAAACATCCACACTTGTCATGTTTGGGAATAGAATTCCTACCTAACTAGTTTATCACGCTACAGCATTACACAATTATAGGATGTGCCACAGAGAATACTGGGCTATTTTTCCCCCATAGGTGTATTTCAAAGTGAATGACATAAGCAGGCTTGCCAAAGAAGGGCAGTGGAGGTTGTAGTGACTGTGAATGGCCTCAAAAGCATTGCCCCATACACAGACAAACTAACACATACACCCAAACTTGTCACGTCTGGGAATAGAACTCCTACCTAACGAGCTTATTATATTACAGCATTCATCTAGAGGCAGACACACCACACTCAGGCACACATAGGTTTATATTCCACATGTATGTGTATACAACTGCTAGATGACTACTGCCTTGTACAATCATATTGCACAGCTAACATTAGCACCAAAGAATCTATAATGCTGAGGGATTCCAGAGGGAAATATCTACGGTGAGTGACATTTACACATCATGTGGTTGTGCCATTTGGCTGTGTGCCGGGTGGGACAGACCTCATGATGGAAGGCTCTTTGTCACTGTCACTCTCTTCCACACATCTATGTATGCGTACTTTTGGCATATTATAGTGTGTTGTCCTTGGATATATGTGTGTATTCCTATCCAATGTGTGTGCAAAACATGACTGGTGCATACTGAGGAGTGTATGCACTAACATCTGCAACTGTCAGATATGTATGGTCCACTGTTGTTGCCAGACATGGGCTTCATTTCTTCAAGTGTGTGAACATGCCCAGTAAGACCTTTCAGTATTTTGTTGTCTGACATTGCCTTAATTTCTCTAAGTGTGGGAGCATACCCAGTATGACCTTCTGTATTGAATGGGTGAATCCATTCCAGGTAGATTGTACTCCGGTGCAGACTTTTGTGTTCAACACCTACAGCTAGCAAACTGTTTCTGCGGGATATCTGTAGATCAGTTGACAATATGGGGTCAAAATGGGCAAGGGATAGTGGGTTACTGTAGGTAATTGTGTCTGTGATGCATCTGCTATATGGTCCTGGTGTTAGCAGAGATATTCAGACATGTGTATTGTTATACACTGTGATGTTTTATGTCATCAAGTACTATCAGGTAGACATATTTGATCGCAGTGATGTCCAGGGGAACACAGGGTGAATGCAGCTGTGTCCAGTATTGTGGTCAAATGGCTACATATTCTTGGAAACTCATGCCTTTCTGATGGGGTAGCTGCAGATACTTGCTGCTGGGTCTGTGTAACTGGTTCAGCACCTTGGTAAAGTGGTGGCAGAGGATCCCGTACTTGTACATCCATCAATGTGACAGTATGGCCTTATCTTGCTGTGACAATACCTCACAGCTGTACAGATTCACACAGGATACCCAGAGGCAGGGGTTATAAGTCAGGACATTACCCCTATTGTGTTTGCAGCCAGGCACAGTATGTGCACACTGCTGTGTTTCGGACTTCGCACACTCCATGCTGCTCATGCTCTCACCCCCCTCTATTATTCTATCATCTTCCATGCATTATGCAAACATTCTCTGATACTTTCCCTATAGTTATCACCTCATCACAGCAGTATATTGGTGTTGGTCCACAGTTCATGCAGTAGGACATGGTGGACATGTTACTGTGGTTTGTCCACGTGGCCTTGCATATGGGTTCTGTGTTATGTTGTTATTTGGGAGTCCATGACATAACATACAATGGCAGTATGGGTGTGACACAGGTCTCTGGCAGAGAATTGGCCATTTGGTAGTGATACAGGTTAGCTGTAGCAGGCAGTTGCATTCTGTCAGTCCTACAGTCCCATACTGCAATACGATATATTTCCCTGGGGTGGCAGGGTAGGTGTGCTAGGTGTTCATGCCAATACTTTCTGTCAGTATGATCCAGTGGTGTGGATGCTGACAGGGTGCTACTTACAGCTAGGGACACACCTGCATGGGTCACCTGCACTGCATGCTGCACTCTTTCGCTATTGCCATACACAGGTGGGGTCATATTTTACTCATTCCCAACAGCAGGGATAAGACTGGAGAGGTACCTGTGGGTGGTGGTTGGGTGAGTTGGGTGCATGTGTGCTATGGACACTACTTGCATCTGACTCACAGATATGCATGGGGCATTCCACTTATGCTGGTTTGTGCAGGGGCATCAGCTGTTTCTCAATACATCATTCCTCTGACCATTGTGGTCTGCGAGTGTTTGGTCAGATGACATTGGTATCCCTTACTACAAGCCCAGAAAATGTGCTGCAAATCTGAATGTGCAATTCTAAGGGTGTGTCCATTTAACGGTTACACATTATACACTACCTGTCTGGGGTACTTCCCCCTGTGTACTGCTTATATATCTGTCCCAACAGTCATGCCATGTCCATCTTTCAGATGGGGACACATATTACTTCTAAACATTTACAATGGCTTACTTCTAGAATGTATTATACTGGGAAGCATTCTGTTTGGGACTGCAGTTGTAAGGACGTGGCCCTGTCATCAGCAGTACTGGGCAATGGCAACCAGGACAAACCTCACCATGCATACATACTGACCACTCTCACACAATATAAAACACACACCAACCTAATACACACAGACAAGCATATTGTACACATGCTGCCATCTATTCTGCTACCTTGGACAGCTCAGGTAATCTGTGCTCCACTGGTATTATACCTACACATACGTGTTACTACATTTCTACATAGGGTTGGGGGGCACACCTGTGTGTTACTACATGTATAGATAGGATTTTGGGGGGCACTCCATACTATTACTGCATTTCTACATAGGATTGGAGGGGCACACCTGTGTGTTACTACATAGGAATGGGGGGCCACACCTGACTGTTAATACATTTCTACACAGGATTGGGGGGGCACACCTGTGTGTTGCTACATGTCTACATAAGAATGGAGGGCACACCTGCCTGTTACTGCATTTCTACATAGGATTGTGGGGTGGGGGTACACCTGTGTGTTACTACGTGTCTACATAGGAATGGGGGGCACATCTGACTGTTACTACATTTCTATATCGGATTTTGGGGGGCACATCTGACTGTTACTACATTTCTACATAGGATTGGGTGGCACATCTATGTGTTACTACATGTCTACATAGGAATGGGGAGGCACACCTGCCTGTTACTGCATTTCTACATAAGATTGTTGGGGACACACCTGTGTGTCACTGCGTGTCCATATAGGAATGGGAGCACACCTGACTGTTACTACATTTCTACATAAGATTTGGCAGGGCACACCTGACTGTTACTACATTTCTACATAAGATTGGGGGACACACCTGTGTGTTACTACGTGTCTACATAGGTATGGGGGGGGCACACCAGACTGTTACAACATTTCTACATAGGACTGGGGAGGCTCATTTGACTCTTGTACACATTTGCTATGACTATACTGGTATGTCAGGTACTCCATTTCATTCTGTATTCTAACCTATCATGCTGACTAGAGGCATATCAGTGTGCTACAGGTCTTAGGTTTGATTGACCTACATTTCAGTTTCTGACTTCTTACCCTTCAGAACTGACATCCCACTGCCTGACCTGTTGTTGTCCGTCTGTGTAGGCATGGGGGTAGGTTATCCATAGCCATCTTTCAGAGGCCTTAGCACAGCCTTTGTTTGTGTTTGTCTACACTTCTGCTGCTGGCTGAGACTGTTGTTGGGTATGTGAGCCTCCCTGAGTGGCATGTGTGTGTCATATGGACACACATGTGGCCCAGCATTTTTCCTGCAGTAGATTTTTTCACCATGTGTCGTACTGGCTACTATGGTGACACCACTATTTGGTACAGATCTCATGCTGCCACTATAGCTGTCAACTATCTGCTGGCATCCCATTCAGCCACCCGATTCCCTTGCATGCACACATCCATACCACAGATGCAAGTAACAGCACATACTACTCCATTTGGCAATTGGTAGGAAGAGTGACTTACATTGTGGCTGTGCCAGTATTGAGGATGGTGCTGGAGGGCTGCCTATGTCAGATGCACATAATACATTCCCTATACATGGTTGAACACATGTAGTGTCATGTTTGGCATCCCTTTTACTGTATGTGCGAGTCAAAGAGAGGTGTCATTCCCTGGGTCCCTCCTGTGTCAGTGTATGTGCTATACATTACCTCTTTGCCACGGCCAGGGCATACTGGTCACACCTCCTTCTGCCTACTGGAGCAGGCTTAGGTTGTTCCTCCTCTGAGTCACTGTGTGGCTGTGCAGTCCTTGGCAATGGTGGGGGGGCTGTGTGGCCCTGCCCCATGCTGTTCCTGCTGCAGCTGTTTCCACAGAATCATATTGTGTAGCATGGCATATACGATGACAATTTGAGTACATGTAGCTGGTGAGTACTGCAAAGCTCCACCGGATGTGTCCAGGCATCAGAACTGTGAATTGAGCATCCCAATCACATGCTCTATTATAATTCTGGTCTGTGCGTGTGCCTCATTATGGAGTTCTTGTTCGGGTGTGTGTGCATTTCTGATGGGTGTCATCAGCCACTGCTTCAGTGCGTAACCAGCATCCCCTACTAGGTGGCCATAAGGGATGTGCCCATTGGCAAATCTCTGGTACAGCTGCATCAGATGCCAGATATGGGAGTCATGATAGCTTCCAGGGCAGCCATCGCACACATTCATTAGAATGCCCTGGGCATCGCACATGACCTGGCAGTTGATGGAGGGGAAGCCCTTGCAGTTGATGTAAACCCTACCCTGCTCACCGAGTGGTGCTTTGATGCATATGTGCATGCAGTCTATTGCACCCACTACCTCTGTGTATTATGCTATTTGGTGGAAGAGACTTATATTACTGGTGTTGAGGAAATATACACACTCACCAGCATGTGCTGACATGGCAGCCAGGAACTGGTGGAGTACCCTGGATGCTGATGCTTGTGAGATCCCCATGATATCCCTAGTTGGCTTATGGAAGGTATCTGTGGCTAGTATTCTTAGCCCTACACATACTTTGGTATCCACTGGGATGGGTTCCCCTCTGATAGTCTTGTGTGTCAGGCGTGGCCGGCAAAGCTCAACAATTTTCTGTAGGAGGTCCCTGTCCACCCTATAGCGCTCCACTATCTCCAGCTCATGTAGCCCCTGGTAGGTTACCCTGGATCTGTACACTCTTCTCCATCTCGTCACTGTGGGTTAGTGACCAGCATTCTCATCCTCACCACCCTCAGCGTCTTCCACATGTTGGTGTATGATAGCTGCTGCAGCCCCTATCATTTTGTTGTTTTTGTTAGTTAAAATATCTCCACTTGTATACACTGGTAGTGTAGAGTATGTGGGAAAAACCAGAGGGAAAGGTGTTGGCATAGTTTATAGTAGTGTTCTGGGCTGGGCTGTTGCCTGTGTAGTTGGCTGATTCTGATACATGTATCCTGCCAGCTATGCTAGATCTCCTAGATTACCTTTCTACTGCTTTTTTTCCTTCCCATTGCCTTCCTGTTTAAGCACGGGGGGCGCCGCAGAAACACAGTGCTCAAATGTGCACAGAGCTGCTATTTCCTGGTTTACTTTGTTTTGTTTCCCCTTTAAAACCTGGTGCATGGTGCACACACCCACTTAGGCAATGCAAAGAGTGCTAGGCATCCTCAGACATACCCCCTTGCTTAGCTCTGCTAAGCTAAGGGCAAACCTGAGCCACAGGGCTCCAATCTGCATACAATATACCTGACACACACCCCCTATGATGTCAGCAAACTCTTAGGCTTGAACCATACTATTCCTGCACATACACTGTTGTGTGCTGACTAGCATTGAGGGGAAATCTGGGATTCAGTATCATTCCCCTCATTTGCATAGGATTGCCTGCTAATGCATAGTTACAGGTCCCACACTGAGCCTCCCCCCTTAGCAGCCAATATTCACTAGCCATGTTGTCTTCTGCCTGCCATTGAGTATAATAGCAAAATAGTGATTTTTGTTAGAATGCTTATTTCAGGTTATTTTTTTTTTTATTTTCAGCCCGATCCCTTTTGCGTGCTGCTGCCATACACTTAATCAGCTGAAATCGGCTAAAAAATAAAAAAAAATGTATTCTTTTTTCAACTCTTTTCCATGCCAATGGCCATATATTCGGCCACTGGCATGGTTTCCACATAATATACACACTTTATTTGGAGCTGTCATAGCTCCATTTTGTAGTTTGCAGAAATGTACTCGGTTACTAACCAAGTACATTTCTGCACACTACATTAGTCCAGCACAGCTGACTGACAGCTTCCTGGATTGCAAATTCACCTCAATTGCATGTTTTCACCTGAAAATGGGGTAATTTGCATACAGGAGCTAAGTCCATGCAGGACTAGTGCAGGAGTGCTCGTGCACGCCCCTACAGCTTGTTCCTGGATTGCACTGCAGCCATATTGCCTGCAGGAGCTCCTGCACTGTTCCTGCACACCATGCAGGATTTGCTGAATCTGAGAGGTAATTTCCAAATATTGACTATGTGGTGATGTACTGCAAGTCTATGGTGATAGCAAGGGAGATAAAGAACAGAAAATTATTGGTAGCACTACATCAGTGAATAAAATCTTGCTCAAATACCGCAAAGAAAAATTAACATTCTGATGCAGCTGCAGCAGAAGCTGTCACATTGCAAATAAAGTCAATGAATAAAAATGTCAGTTTTTGATTTCATGCAGTAATGGTTTCCAGGTGAACTAATCAGGGGCAATAAGCAACTACTGAAACAGAGAGGATTAACAGTATATCTAGGTATTTGAGTAATATGCTATTTAGAGTACAGTGGCAAACATTAAAATGCTTATCAAGATGAAAATAAACAAGTAATACAAATATTTGCATTACTGTAGCATGTACTAGGGTCAATAAACTTCTTAGAACACATTAGACAAGTTCACCAATAATGCAGTAATGCATGTGCCCCTGTCATAAACATCTCTATCTCAGTTAGCTTACACTGGAAAAGTAGATTAATGGTACAGAGACATGACACACTAACCACCCACATGGACAAGTAAACCATGCACAGGCAAAAGCACTACATTATAGTTCTATGGGCTACACATATATAAAGATATTGTGCAAGCAGGTCTTATGTGGTATGTGTACACTGTGTAGGAAAGCCATGTAGTTTATGGATGCAGAAGGCAATCCTCATTGAACAGTCCAAAGGATGCAGCTCTATTGTCTTTGAGATTAGAACTTGTCATTCAAGAATAAATTTCAGTCTAAGTCCTTCCCCCTTAAACATTATAAGTAGCAAACAACTATCCTATTAGACAGTATTACTTAAATTGTTATAATGAAATCTTTGAGCAAATGTTCCTGCCACCTTTCTACATACTGAATTAATTTAATCAAAAGTGCAAGGTTTGATTCCCTCAGCCTCCATTGCCTAACTGTGTGATTCTGAGCAAGTCATTTAGCCAGACATGGCTCCAAGCTGAATAAGGGCCACGGTGATCAGTGCTTTACCCTGGAAACAAATACAAACAAACAAATAAATAAATAAATCATAATTACTAGACCCACTAACATATTGCTACAGATTAATAGACAGAGTTTCTGACTGATCAGAAAAAATGAGTACAAGTCAAAAAGATTTTTAAGGGGTGATGCTAAAAGTTCCCCTTATTACATCACATTATCCTCCGCATGAGAATACATGAAAATGATGAAGTTTACATCACATGGGATTACCCATTACCAACAGTTCAAAAAATAAATGCTAGAAAACCACATATAGTGGTCCATGAAAAGAAGACCAAAGTAGAATTGATCATTGAAATTGCCACACCCAGTGACTACAATGTCTTGCATACAGAGAGACACAAAGTCATAAAATATCAGGATCTGCAGAAGAAATGAGAGAAATGTGGAAGAAAGATACCCAGACAGTTCCAATAGTAGTAGGAGCAACGGGTCTTATAAAAATAATCTACAACCATATTTAGATATGTTACCAATATATGTAACCCTGTATGAGTTGCAGAAGGAGTCATTACTGGGCACACTGCAGGTGCTGCAAAGAGTACTTTTGGCTGACATCAAAGATTGAAACAATACTAATTTCATGAACTTTAATCATACTTTGACCTAGGAATGGGATCCATTCCCATCATGGTATTAGGAAAACCAAATGATTTGGAGAAATTAAAAAAGTGTGAATACAGAAAACTTTACAATACAAAAAATAAGAAAACAATGTGGAAAAGTAGAAAAGGGGATTAGTAATGGAGAAGTTAAAGAAATAGAAACTGAGGTTATGGAGTACCTGCGAAGTGAAGGATTCAATGTAAAAAATCTAATTCAGAAAGCACCACAACAGGATAGAGCAATGGAAATCCAAATTAAGGGGAAATCAGTGGAACAGGAAGCAATATGCCATATGAAGATATTTTGGAGCCTTCCACAGGAAACCAGTATAAATGTTCACTTGAAGATGGACAGTAAGGGAAGGAACAGGAATCTGTGGAAACCCTGATGCAGTCAATGTTGAGGAGTGATAGGCCAGTGAGTTCCCATATGATAGAACAACGGATGGTACAGGATGAAATTGAAGAGAATGTGCCAGAGGAAGATGCTATAGAACTTTCTAAAGAATGACAGAAGGAAATGGAAAACAAAAAATGTGCCCTCAGTTTAGGATAAAATGAGATAAGAAAAGGGATGCTTGATTTAATAGACATGGATAGACAAATTAAGATCAACGGAAGAAATAGACTGCAGAAGGTTAATAAAACTCAAAAAGTCAGAAGTTTGATAAAACAAATGAACACAGTAAGTAGGACTGTCCATAGAGATCCATGCAATATAACAGAAGTAAAGAGGATATATTATTGTGTAGCTAAATTAATAACCAATAATGTTCTACCACAAGAACACAGGGTAGTGAGGGAAAGGAAAGGAAAAAATCGAATACCATCACAGAAATATCGAAAAAAGAAAACTATAAAGCGATTAAGACAGGATGTGTCACTGTTAGAAGAATATAGAAGAGGGAGCAGATCAACAAAAATACTAAGAAAAATAGATGTGATAAAAGCAATGTGCAGTATTGAACAGATCAGGATCTATCATGCACTATCGCAAATAAACTGAAAATCTCAGCACAGCTGGAAAAACTTAGAAGATATGCAATAAATATAAAGGAAAAGTACAAAATAAGCAACTCAATGATGACCCAAAAATGTTTTATAGAGAATTGGGAAACAAGGTAAAATGAATTGAAAGACTACCAAAAAAAAAGAAGAAATAGATACATTTTGGAGAAGTATCTATGAAGATCTTGTGGAACATAACAAAGAAGACAAACGGATAGAAAAAGTAAAAGAAAGAATAAGAAGTTTAAAGATACTGGATAAGAAATGATGTGAAGTAATAGCCAGAGAGACTGAAACAAAGTTAAGAAAAACCTCAAATTGGAAAACCCTAGGTTCAGATGCATACCTAACTTTTGGTTAAAAGTAATGATATCTTTGCATGAAGCTTTAGCCATGAATAAGAACTATTTATTTGGGCACCCCAAACAGATATGAACCTGACTAAGAACAGAAAAACAATGCTCCTATTTAAGAGTGAACCTGCCAGCTACCCTAAAAATTACAGACAAATAACTTGCCTTTACAATACAAAAAATAACTTGCCTTCCGACGACATATAAACTATATATGGGAACTGATACTGACAGAGTTTATAGTCATTTAAAATAAAACTCAATTATGACAGTAGAGCAAAAGGGCAATAAAGGACAGTCACATGGAACAAAGGATCATTTGTTGTTAAAGTCATACTGGAGAACTGTAAAAAGGGGAAGAATCTAAGTATGGCATGGACTGACTGCAAAAAAGAATTTGATAGTATCCCACATTCATGGATAAAAGGGTGCTTAAAAATGTATAAGGTACACCCTACACTGATCGACTACATTACAGTCACCATGAAATAGTGGCAGACCACTTTGCAATTAAGCCATGATAAAGGACAAATTATTATCCCAGGGATAAAATTCATAGGTAGGATATTCCAGAGTGACTCTCTGTCACCACTGCTATTTTGCCTTGCCATTAACCTTACTTAACAGCCTAGGCCATGGCTATAATTTGGCCCTAGAAAACAGCAAAGACTTATGTTTGTCAATGATTTAAATCTGTATAGCTTATCAGATGCGAATAAGCCGCGGTGGCGCAGCGGTAGCATTGTCGCCTCACAGCAAAAGGTTCTCCCTTTCGATTCTCAGATGGAGCACCTTCTGTGTGGAGTCTGCATGTCCTCCCCGTGGTCGAGTGGTGTTTGAAAGACATGCATGAATGGGCATGCCTTCGTTGAAGATTGGGCATCAGGCTGGCACCTCGGCACCATAAAAAAAAATCGACTGCTAGTCATTAGTGGACCGGAGTTCCACTGTGGCACCTCCTAACTGGGAAAAGCCAAAAGAAAAACAAAATAGCTTATCAGATGTGGAACTGAAAGTACAAATGCAAGTTGTCAAAACTTTTTCAGATGTTATAAGAATGTCATTTGGTCTTGATAAATGTGCAAAAGCAACCTTTAAAGCAGGAAAACTGCAGCACCAAGTAAACATTAGTTTTGGACAAGAGTGTGATATAAAAGAACTTGAGCAAGAGGGAGTATATACATATTTGGGAATTGATGAAGGATCAACAATAAAACATGAACAAATGCAAATAAAACTTAGTAATAAATACTTTAGAAGACTTAAATTAACCCTGAAAACAGCTTTGACATCTGGGAACAAAATCCAAGCTATAAACCAATTTGCTCTTTCTGTCCTAACTTAGTTCTGGAGTGATTTACTGGTCCCAAAATACGTTGGATAGATTAAATAGGAAAACAAGAAGGATGCTTCATGCTCACAAAATGATTTATAAAAATCATTGCATACCAGAGAGGGATGGGCCTCCTTGAAATTAATTCCATGTTTAGATCTGCAATAGTAGGACTTCACTCATATCTTCTGACCTCACAAGACTCAATCATAGTGAAAATGTTGAAACATGAGGAGAATAAAGCTAAAATGACTTCTCTGCTTAATCTAGCAGAAGCATATTGGCATCAAGCTGAAATGGAAATCAAACCAGAAGTAGATAAAAATCACGCAGTAACTGAATCTGCCAAAAAACAAGCAAAAGAATATAAGGTGAAGGACCAAATGAGAAGGCAAGAAATGTGGAAAATGCATAAATATAGTTGACAAGTATAGAAAACGTCTGGAAGAACCTCATATTGATCAGAAACTAATGCAGGAATGGTTAAGGAGAGGCAAATTCAATTCAAGAGATGAAAGTTTAACATTGGCATCCCAAGATAGTGGGCTATGTACATGCTGGTTTACAATGTCCATTGAACATGTGGGAGAAACAGACAAATGTAGGTTTTGTAAAACTGAATTTGAAACAGTCGCACACCTCGTTGCTGGTTGTGACGTACTAATAGCAGAAGGACTGTATACTGAAAGGCATAATAATGTAGCAAGACTGATGCACTGGAGATTCTGCAAACATTATGGTACTGAAGTGACTGTAAAACACCTGAAACATGAGCCACATAGCATCATAGAAAATGATGACATTTACATCACATGGGATCACCCATTACCAACAGTTCAAAAGATAGATGCTAGAAAACCGGATATAGTGGTCCATTAAAGGAAGACAAAAGTAGCATTGGTCATTGAAATTGCCACACTCAGTGACTACAGTGTCTTGCATACAGAGAGAAACAAAGTCAAAAAATATCAGAATCTGCATTCAGAAATTAGAGCAATGTGGAAGAAAGATCCCCAGATAGTTCCAATAGTAGTAGGAGCAATGGGTCTTATAAAAAAGAATCTACAATCATAATTGGATATGTACCAATACATGTAACCCCATACGAATTGCAGATGGAGTCATTACTGGGCACATTGCAGGTTCTGCGAAGAGAACGTCTGGCTGATATCAAAGATGGAAACAATATTAATTTCATGAATTTTAATTGTACTTTAATTTAGGAATGGGGTCCATTCCCATCATGATATTAGAAACACAAAAGATTTGGAGAAATTAAAAAAGTGAGAATACATACCACATTTCTTCAGCTTTTACTTTGCAATGCACATATACTCTTGCAGATATTATCACAGATGGAATCCAGACAGTTACTAAACACTACTGTGAGAAGCAATAATATGCAGGTGTACAGTACATTTTTAGTATATAAAATAATCATATAAGATAAACTTACATCTGAACCCAGAAGCTAGGGTGGTGCTGGTGGAATTGTACAAGAGCAGCTGAGTATTTATTGTTTAGGCAAGGAGGTGTGTGTGTGTGTGTGTGTGTGTGTGTGTGTGTGTGTGTGTGTGTGTGTGTGTGTGTGTGTGTGTGTGTGTGTCATTTTGTGTGTGTAGGTATATGTATGGAGGGTGCAGCAAACATACATGATTAACCTGAGCACATTAATATATGTGGAGTTGTTGAAATACAGTCTAAATGCAATGACAGCACTCCCTTTGCATCAGAGTTTAGAACCTATCATGTATTTTGGCTCTCGAGTAACTGCAGGGGAGTATCACTATTTGACAGCATTAGCAACACCATCACCTCAGATCAGATTACTCACATCTCTAATTTAGAACTGCTGGAGAGACAAATCACTCATAATAAATTCAACTTGTACTTCATTTCTAGTTATGAATTCCCATCAATGCCACCCAAAGATAATAGAGATTACTTGAATATTACTCAAAGGTTAAACGTTAAGCCCAATTAAATATTTGTAAAGGAGTGGAATACCTTTTGAATGTGTCTTCTTAAAGGTGTATATGGCTAGGCCTCTTATCCCTCTGTGATCCCATGCCTAATAAATTTCCTGTATTCCAAATGCAAGAAGTGGTAAACACTCTATGGCCATCGTGATTTCTGAATGTTTATTTATGTATGTATGTATTTATTACTTTTTTGATTTTGTTAGAATGCTGATCTACATGGAACAAATCAATAAGATTATTGAATATAAGGTTGCTATAGGCTACATATAATTATTGGATGGCATGATAAAATGTTAGTAAAGTAATATTTTACATTACTGTTAGTCATTGGATATTTACATTATTTACAATACTAAACAAATATGCAGGAAGGGAAAGGGTTAACAGGGGAGTACGAAGATGAATGCAGAATTCAGTAGGTTTAAGGATGGGGTGGAGAGGGGAGATGTGTAGACTGAGAGGTGGAGAGGCAAGGGGAGATAACAATAGTGGAGAAAATGTATTTTTTGCAATAAAGTCCCTGCAACTGTTGGAGTAGTATAGTAAGTGGTGGTGGTGGGTGGTGGTACTTCAAGAATCTAGCTTAAAGGATCTGGACACCTAGATCTTCACATGTTTCTTCATGTGGATAGACAGACTGACAAAAATGCATCAACTCAATCAAAAAAACATGGAAAAAATAAAGACATATACAGCTTTTCCTTTCCAAGTACATGTAAGTCTCTTCATATTTTATCTGTAAAAATCAGGCAAAAACAGCTTATACTCTTGTTTTTAATATGTCAAAAAGTTAGTGTATAGTTAGTCAAGAAGAAATGCTTTCTTATCCTGTATGTAGCTTAGTCCCATGAAGGATGTTCTCAAGACCATATGCCCACGAAGGTAGAATTCTGAGTCACATAATTGAGAATCCTTGTTCATGGAGCACTCTGGCCTGAATAGGCAATACCATTCATCAGCATCCAGTTCACAAACGTATGCTATAATTACCTAAGCATATCAAAAATTGGTTGCAGAAACAAATCTAAAATGTAAACTATGTGGTCCTATGTGTAAGAAAGGGAGGAGCTCTGTAGCAACATGAATGGACAGTGCAACCAGTACCTTTACAAATTTCTAAGAGCGGGTACTTTGTTAAAATCATATAATTTCTAACACGAAAAAAGCATTTTTTTTCAGCATAAGACCTTAGTGAAATTTGATTCAGTAACCAGATCTTTTTGGTCCCCTAGTTCATCCCCTTGACACTGCTACCTAGTATTTCATTTCCACACTAGGTTTGCCAGCAGTTCTGCATCTCCCTGGACATACTCTGCTTATTTCTGGGCCAGGTAATGGATCATAAGGGCATCGTGAGAGTCTCAGACATCTACACTCCACTGAGGTTTTCATTTATGCCCCCCTCACTATTTTCCTCTTTTCCCTTGCAGGTGTGTGGTGAAACTTCAGTGGTGAGTCTGCACCATATTGCCCTGCCTCCATGGCTGCTCTTTCTTACCCACCTCCCTACTCCTCCAAAGCTATCTCTGTCACTGATCTTAGCTGGAAACACCCATGTAACTGCCCTCCTTTCCTATCCTCCTCCAGGATGGCTCAACCACCCCACACATGCCACTCCATCAGTCATATAAGCTGCTAATCTAACTCATTTCAGCTGGACTATAGTCATGGTTTCATTAATGTACATCACCATAGCAGGTAGTAATCAAACTTTGATCTGTAGTTATTCCACTTTGTACCAGCCTATACAGACATCTGCTACTTAGTGCTAGGTTTATGGAATTTCAATAAGCTGTAGTTCTTACATATCTTTATATCACTGGAATATCTGCTTCCACCAGGAGCACATGCAAAAAAACAGTGCCTCTTCTATGGCAGGGACTGTAATATAAACAGACAAATCCTAATGCTAATTAGTGACTTCCTAATGATCTCTCTTAACCCCGGCAGTGACTGGAATCCATTTAACATATTCTACAGTTTAACATTCCACCTTTATCATGTTGTTTACTATTTTTGTTGTTGTTGTTGTTTGCTATGCCACATTTACAAAAGTTCTCATTAAAATTTGCATGACATCATAAAACACGCTTCACAATTTAAATTATTATAATGTGACAAATATGAAGATCTCATTAATCAACAAAGAGACTAAGATAAAGCTTCTGCAGAATTATTAAAGTTAACAGAAAGATACTTGACCTATTAAAAGTTAAATGTAGATAGTTATTCGGTTTACCTCAAATTAACATTATTATAGAACAGTAGTGCATATGTTTTATATAATAATAATACTAACTATCTGACTCATTTTACTTTTTTTGGTGGGGGTTGTACAAAATTCTTAGCAATTCCCAAGTTATACAAAAATGGTATGGTAAAATCCATAAGAGGACTTCCAAGATGGCTGCACACTTATTAATAGTTTAACTTTGGCTCTCCCAGTATGAAAAAAGAAACACAGATGAAGGCTAATAATTCTGCCAGTTTTAGTAAAATTCAGAACTGGGAACTACATTTTCTGCCTGGATGCCAACAAACAATAAGTTTAGAGAGCCTGAAAGAAAATCAGCTTGAATAGTTGAAAAGAAAACACTGACTGGGAAGAATCTGCAGCTGTTCAGCAAAAATCATGTCTGAACTCCAGCTTCGGTACAAGAGATGATTTTCAGTAATTTAGAGGAAAAAAATAATCAAAAGTGCTCAGAGTTGATTGAAATGAATAAAACATTGAAGGAGTTTATCAATTCAAATTATCAAAAGGCTAGAAAATGGAAGAAACTTTAAATATCTATTCAGGTGAACTGATAAAACAGAAAAAATCAGAGCTTGAAATGAAGAAATGGCTGGCTGAGTATGAATAGTTGATCAAATAATAGTAAAGTTAGAGGATAGAGCACAGAGAGAAAACCTGAGATTTTCTGCTGTATCAGAAAGACTGGAAGTAACAGAATATATAAATTTTATGAAAGTACAAATAAGCAGATGGAATGGTATTTCACAGCACAGAAAGATTTGTTAACTGAAAGTGTGCATCATCTGTATGCTCCTAACCAGGTCACATGAAGACAGGCAAGACCTGTATTGGCAAAGATGCAATCACACCTGAAGAAAAAATTGATCCTGACAAAACGGTGGCAGAAGGGCAAAGCATTACAAATTGGAGACAGTAGAGTGTTAGTGTTTTTGAAATGATTATTCACTGCACACCATGTGCAAGAGAAGAAAATTGATCATAGCAATCAGGAAATGTTGAGAGGCAAGTGTAAGATTCAAATGCTGCATCCAGCTGTCTTCACAATAGTTTATCCTTGAGGATCAAAGTCATTACTTATTTTATTTTATTTGTATATCTTTATGCAAAACAGACTAAGGAGGAATTACAAAAGTTTGCCCAATAATAAGTGAATTATCAAACAGAAGGGGACTTGGATGCCAGTTCTTCTGATAATAAAGCTCATAGTGAGATTTTGCTAGTGAAACTTTTTCCAACGTTCCAAGGGAAAATGCTTGAAAGGCAGAAAAAAGCACAGGAGTTGATAAAAAGAGTTGGGAGTACCTTAGACTTGAACTGTAGTCTGAGGTTGGGTGATGTAGATAAACAGGAAGAAGTCCAGCAACAAAGAAATTAGTAATATATGTGAGATTATAAAACATTAGTCACATTTATGAAGTATGGCTTTACAAAAAAGGTGCTGAGAAAGATTGGACTTTTGTTGACTTTGTTAAACTTGTGGTGGGCTGAAAGGCAAACACCCCACTTCATGAAATTAATGTTTGGAAGGCCACTACAAGGGAACAAATTAAATTTTGTTAGTAAAATATTTGTATAAAACATTTCATGATATAAATTTAATGTAAAAAGTAGAGCATTTTCACTGATTGTTGTATGTGATAAAGATTATAAAGCAAACATGTACATTTTCTCTCTTTTTTAGTTTTACAAATGTACGCATTGCAATGTAAAAAGAGAGGAAAGGCTGGACAAAGGCATGCTTATGTTAATAGGCTGCAATTTTTGTCTGGTGGTTGGGGGAATGGGTGCAAAGGTGCACTGAGTATAATATATAAAGAAATGTTTTATCTTTCTTTTGCATAGATGAATGTCAGGATTATTGTACCCGGCTTAATCTAATAACAAGCTTCTTATGTAAGCATGGATGTTTTAAGAATAAGAGAACAATGTGAATGTAATGAAACATTTTCCTTTAGAAAATAAATGTTCAATGTGAGTTGAGAAGTCTTCAGCTGAGCATAGCTGTACATTCTGTTCTCGTGTTTCCTTGGAGCCAGGCTGACTACAAGTCCAAGCAATGCATCTCAAAAGCTTTGGACATTTTTACTGAGAGAAATGTAAAATTAAAAGGTACAAGTCAAGCAGCTTAGTAAAAAATAAAGTTTGAAATTATTGGATGTGAATAACAGATGACAGCTTTCCGGGTACCTAATTACTTTAATGTATTTACTAGAACAATGCATAATTCAGTATTATTTAAAGACAACCAGTGCACGTTTACTTAATGCTAAAAGGTAATGTTTTCCAAAAGAATTCAAGCTAATTTTCACACCTGTGAGGGGAATAAAGATAAGACAAGAACAGATAACAACCAGTGTAATTAGGAACACAGGCTGTAACATGTAAATTAACAATGATAACATTAAATTTAGGTTAGGTAATGCCTGAGGTTGCAGCTGTTGATTTCTAACAATTGTTCCTATCAGGAGAGTTAAACTTCATTATTTGAAGATGTACATTGTTTTGTCTGTTGGTTTTACATTAATGGTTATGGAGGTGTTCTGGGATGTTGGTGTTAGGTAATGCATGTGGCTGTGGCTGTGAATTTCAAACAATTGCTCCTATCAGGAGTGTTCGTCATTTGAAAATGTATGCAGTATTTTTAGTGTTTGTTTTAAATTAATAGATTCTGGATTTTTTCTGGGGTGCTTCTTTTTTGTTTGAGGGTTTTTATTAAAGCAAAAAGTCTAGCAAAATATGACATAGGTTCAAATAAAGTTGACAAGAAACAATGCAAAATATGACATAGGTTCAAATAAAGTTGACAAGAAACAACTATATAAAGGATCAACCTGCCAAACATTGCTGGGTGCATGTAACAACAACTAAAAATCGACATTTAAAAAGCTGTCATATATAATAGGTGTGAATAATAGCATCTTGTCATACTGACTGCACTGTCTATATTATTTTGTAATGTGAATGACTTCACCGATATAGACAAAAAAGAAGAGTATTGAACTATATTAAGAAATGTAGATTGCAAATAACAATACTACAGCACACAAATTTGGAAAAAAGTGAAGATGGGGATTTAATAAGAAAAGTATCTCAGTATAGATATTCATCAGAATATCAGGACAATGGAAAAACAGAGTACTTGCTAGTTGTTAGAAGAGCTACAATAGTGATAGAAGAGGAAAATTATAATAATTGTTGTTTATACTGGCAAATATTTATATTCCACCTGAAAGTGTTATTATAAAGTATAAGATTTTTTTTAGAATAATCAGCTTTCAGCTGGGAATATTACTTATAGGTGTAGACTGGAACTTGATTTGCAACAGCAAAGATGTATCTGTGGTACTTAGACAGGAAAATACAACAAAAAGAGTAGATTTCTGAAGAAATTTATGAAAATATTTGGCAAGCAAGACATGAATTCAGTAGTAGGAACTCAAAGAGAATTTGCATATTATTCCACAAGGTACAATAACAGGGATAGACTAGACAGACATTATATTTTACAGGAACATGTCCACTTAACTGAAAGCTTTGACATACATCTGATAACTATGTCACATCATGTGGCATTAACAACTAAAATAAAAATACAGGGTAAGGAAGTAAAAATAAGACATTAGTGCTTTGCCACTTGCCTGTTAAAAACAGTGAAATTTAAGAAATGGGTAGTAGAAATTATTCAAGAGCTATTAGGGATTAGGGAAGACAGAAATTTCTTCAGAATTTGTAGCTACTGAGTAGGATAAAATGAAAGTGGAGTCTAAAACAGGATAAAATTAAAAAAGAGGTATTGTTAAGAAGTAGTAAGAATTATTTAAATGAGTTGTAAATGTTAAAATATTGTAGAATATGGGGAATCTCAATCAACAAGTTTAGGCTTAACTGCAGAGTGCTAAACAAAAAATAGGGGATTATCTGGGTAATGTGCATGAATATAGAAAGATTGACATTAAGCAACTATTTTTGATAATAACTCCAGATCACAAAAAAAAAAAAAAAAAAAAAAAAACGTTTAGCACAACTACTTAGTCAAGAAGAGTTGTTGCCAAACTTAGGGAGTCTATAACAAGAAAAATAACTAAAAATCCTGTAGAGATATCACAGATATTAAACTGTACAAAGCAGAAAAATATGGAAAACAAGGAGTAGGAATGGAAATATTTATGGAAGATTTCAGTATGCCAAGGTTAGAGGAAGATGAGGCTCAACAATTAACAGTTAAGATAGGTGGAGATGAGATATAAACTTTGACATAGAATTAATCTGCAGGAAAGTTTCCAGGAATATACAGTATTCCTGTGGAATTTTTGAAACCATGAGGGAAGAAAGTGATAAGCATCTGGAAGGTTTTCTTTAACAGTATTTTAAAAGGAAGGGCAGTGGAACTATCTTGGAAGAAAGCTGTGGTGGCTGTAATGCATAAGATGTTGAAGACCAATGAAGTCCAGCTTCATATAGGCCCATTTCAATTTTAAACTATTATTATTAAGTATTTTGTCTATAATAACTAAAAGAATAGCAAAGGTATTATCTAAATTGATAGATATGGATCAATGCAGCTTTGAGGATGGGAGGCAGACATTTGACAAGATTAATAGAACAATGAAGGCCCAGAGGGAAACAGGATGTAAGAAGATGCCACTGTTGTTTATGGGTCCTGATGCAGAAAAAGCATTTGTCAGAATATGCTTAGATTTTATGAGTAGAGCAATGGAAGTATTTGCATTCCCTGATACAATAATAAGGTTAAATAGAAGGATATATGACGGATTGGGAAAAACTAAAGTAGAAGAGATCCTCTATGATAAGTTGTGCCTGAAAAGAGCAACCAGGCTCTGGTATTTGTGTTTAGTACTTTTCATAGTTGCATAAACCTGCATAAAGATGCAACAGACTGCCATTCTGTTTATCCTGATACTGCTGTTTTCACTGTTCCTTGAGTCTGCCCAACTCTGCATTGAGGCATTAAGGTAAAAGTTTATGAAATTCTAACCACATGAATTGAGCTCTAATATCGGCTTTAATTGATTGGATCCTTCTCTTGCAAGTCAGCTATATTTAGTACAGAGCTACATCAACCAAGGGTATTTTGTTCAATACTCTGAGAGGTGTGAGATACAAGCTTTTCATCAAAAGGGAAGCAAAAAAGTGTTTTACCTAAATTATTCTTAAATATTTTAAGTTGCACTTATACTGACTTGTGTGGTGATACTCTTTTACACTTCTCTGATTTCTGCCCATTTATCTGTTTGTTTTTTTAGTTTGTTCTAGGACCTTAGTCTTGTAGTTCATTTGTAGTTATGCAAAGATTGTGTATTAAAGCAAGATTTTAACAGTTTATACTGCACTTCTATTTTCATAAGTAGAATTACATGTAAAAGGTAGTTTATTTAAGCCAGTCTGGACAATCTTGTAGCTTCTTTCACAGTTGTGGCATGGACTGTGTCTCTGTCTTCTGACCATTTAGGGTAATCATACTTGAAAAGTCCCCCCCCCCTTTTATTGCTATTGTTTGCTGTGTAACCCTTTTAAGTACATTCCTTCCCATTTTCTTCCATATATCCATAATGCTATGGCCTACCCAACAAACCAGTATTGCACTTAGGGCATTTATAAGCCTAGACAGAGTGTGTCGGCTTTCTCCACCCCATTGATTAATTAACTGAGCCTCTGTCAAGCAGAGCCAATGAAGTGATCCCAGGGGTGTATTTTCTGTTACCCATCCACTCGTCAAGGCTTCTCTTGAAGAGTGTTAGTGAGGGGCTCTGTCTAATGTAGTTAGGAATTTTGTTCCAAAGCATGGGGAGTCTCTGTGACAGGAATCTATACCTCCAGCATGTTCTATTTATTGTTGTGGTGAGGTTTAGCTCACTAGAGCATGTGGCTTGCAGTGACTTGGATTAGGTGGAGCATGTCCATCAATTCTGAGTTGGACATGGCTTTGTAAGTCAGGCAGAGATCACCTCTGAGTAAGCGATATGCCACTGAGTGCAGCCAGAGTTTTTTCAGTCGGGCTGCATAGGATATATGTTTGAGGCCAGTAATCCTCTTGGTGAGGTGCTTTTGTGGTCTTTCAAGCTGTTGGAAGTGTCTTGTGAGGTACATCCCAAATGGGGCATTGTACTCTATGATGGGTCTGATGAGTGACGAGTAGAGGGGCACTATAACCTCTTTATTTCTAGATGCAAACTCCTTAGTAATTAGATGGGCCACATAGAAGGATTTCCTAACTGCTTTGGCAATATGATTGTCAAAGGAGAGATTACTATCTACCTGGGTCCCCAGATCTCTTATTACCTCTTCTGTATTAAGGGGGTTGCCACCTATGTGGTAATTTGTGGGTGTTTTGTTTTTCCCAAATGGGATGACTATGCATTTTCTGGCATTTAGCTTGAGGCCATGACTTTGACACCAGGTGTCTGCCTCAGTAAGGCCTTTTTGGAGGATGTCCTTGTCAGCCAGAGAGTCAATTATGGCTCCCAGTTTGCAGTCATCGGCGAACTTTGTTAGCCATAGTCCTCCTGTGTTTGCCTGTACTTCTGAGAAATATATGCTGAACAGTAGGGGTCCCAGTACAGAGCCTTGTGGGACACCACTTGTGACTGGTTTAGAGTCAGACCTGGAGCCCGCTATTCTTACCGTGTGAGTTCTGTCTGTAAGCCAGTTGGCAACCAATCTTGTGATGTAGGGGTTTATGTTCAGGCTGGTGAGTTTTTTTATAATACCTAAGTGAGGAATGGTGTCGAATGCCTTGGTGAGATCAAGGTAGGCTGTGTGAACCACCTTTCCCTCATCTATGGCCTTGTAACTGTCTCGAAGAAGTCAACCAGGTTTAGTAGGCATGATCTGCCCTTAACAAAGCTGAACTGGGTACTTAAATGAACTTCCCTTACTACAAATATTCTCATCTCCAGCACATTAAACAGGACATCTATCAAATCTCTGCACAATGTATCCTAGTCTAGTACCACACCTAGAGACCAGTTAAGGAGACCTCTTTATAACTCACTCCAATTCCTACAGTAGCTCACCCGAGTAGAGGTCCATAAAACATGCATATGCAATTTCCAAATGTCTCTTTAGTCAGGCTGATAGATATGGAAATCCTGGCATAATATAACAATTGTCTCATGTTCTCAGACAACCATTTGATCCTTAAAGAAACAAACACAGAATGTGATAGATGCACATACACAATTTCACAGGAAGCAAAAATTTTACACCCTAAAAAGGTTGTCAAAAACACACAATCTACATCTGCCACACATACCACTCACCACAGACATAGACCAACCTATGCTGAAGAAGCAAAAAGCAATCTTCCCACATCTCAAAGACCTTCTAAGCCTATAAACAGAAACATCTATCCTCAGCAATCGATAAAACACTAACCAAAAGCAACACCACCACACATATGCCTCCACCCAGTGGAGCCCCAACAGTAAAACCTATAAGGCAAGCCATGGCTCTTGACATAGAGGATACCATTGTATGGTATACAGATGTCCCACTTACCAGACTGAACAAGGAGAAGATAATGGTTAGTTTGTTATCTGGAGCCGGGATCCACAAAGTTAAGCATGCACTCAAGTTATGACACCACAGGTACCAGCAGATTTCTATCATCAGTAGGTTTCTATCATCATCCATGTGGGCATTAATCACTTGAGATGTCCCTGGACTATATGAAGAAAGACAGTATTGATCTCTCTGAATATGTGTCTCAGGCAGGTATATGCCTTGCAATGAGCAGCATTCTACCTTCACCAAAGATGATGCCACAGTATGAACAAAGGATGACTGACTTCAACAATTGGCTTAGTTTCTGGTATTTTTCCAGTAGAATTCAATAACTGTCACCATGGGATGATATGGTTAGCAATTTACATTGCTTTGCAAAGGATGGTTTGCACCTGTCTACCCATGGTTTCTGAATACTGGCTAAAACTTTATCCACCCCTTAGAGCATTTTTTTAGTCAATGCCAAATTGACAAACATACTGACATAGCAAATAAAACACAAAGAAACCTAAAGGTATTACTGCTCAATGTTAGGAGCTTAAATAAGAAACTCCACACCCTACAAGCTGTCCTCACTTGCACAAATATAGACATATGTGATGCTACCAAGGCATGGTCTAAATCTGAAGAAGGTACTCTGGCAGTGCAAGCCTTCAGTGCCTTCTACACATTTAGACCATGAGCTGCACACACAGGGACAAAAGGTGGAGGAGTCTCAGTCTATTTAAGCAATAAGCATAACTCTATATAGGTTAAATAGGATGATGGCCTGGAATTTATCCACATACAAATCAACATAGACAAAGTCCCATACCATACCATATCTTAGCAGCTATAGATCACTCTCTATGTACCTAGAGTTCCACAGATCATATGGAGACCAAGTAGAGATACTCACCACAAACCAGATACCCATTTCATGTGAAACATTAACTTGCCTTCTATAGACTAGGAACATACCTCTTAACCTCTTAAAGCAAAACATATGGACTAAGCCATAATGGGGGACAAAGGTCCAAAAAATAGGGACAATTTTTAAATATTCCTCTTATAAACTTAATTAAACAGCAGGTTTTCCATTAGCATGAATTTTCTGAAGGGTATGAAGTCTGAAACTCAAGTGCCTGTCTTTATTTTCTGACTTCCATCCTCAGTGATATGTCAATGATTTATTTCTTATTTGTTGACCAGGAAAGTCCAACTAGGATGGAGCCTATTTTCAGTGGAGGCCCAGGGAAAAACACTCCAGGTGCATGTCTTTGGAATGTGGGAGGAAATCAGAGTACCTAGAGGAAACATGCAGACTCTACACAGAAGGCACCCCAGATGAGAATCAAACCAGAGAACTTGTTGCTGTGAGGCAACACCGTTAACCACTGCACCACTGCACCACCAGGCATTTGCCTGAAAATCAAACTTTTATGAGGAATGGACCAAAATTATGAAGTAAAAATCTGGACAGTTGAGAGGTATGACTGGGAAATATACACTGCCTCATACTGACAGGTACTGTGATTCCTGAACTTTAGTGACAAAAATACACTTGAACAGATAGTGTGCAAAAGGACAAGAGGTTCAAACACACTTGACCTGGTACTCAACAACACACGAGAGAACTGCACCCCTTTCCCTCCATAGTGTCATGTCCTCAATGGTCAGATCAGACCAAAAAGCTGTCTCCTTCAAAATAAAAATCAGTTTGGTAACCCTAGCAAACCCTGTAACGGGTTCTATTCCAAAGCAAATAACATCCTGCTAAGCAATAGTCTGTGAAAACACCCCTCCCAGGTCTGAATTCAGAGCAAGCTATGCAGAATTTTTCACAGGGACCATGTACAACCATATAAATGGCTGTATAGAGGCTGCTGTATCTACTAGATGTTAGCCCAAAACAAACTAAAAGTAAACCACACTGGTGGAATCCTAGCCTTAAAATGTATATAACAAAAGGAAAAAATGACATGCCTAAAAATCAGAATGAGCAACATGCATGCTAGAATCTCTCTGATTAAACTTAATAGGAAACTAAGATGACTAATTATGTTCAACAAGAGCAATTATGAGGTCTTATAGCTTCTCAGGATAAAGACAGCCATAAGGTCTTCTACAACTATGTCCGAAACCTCAAAGGCAGCACATGTCAGTGTGCTGAACTGGTGGTCAGTGGTGTTACCTTCACTGATCAAAGTGATGTAGCAAATTTACTGATTAACAAACTCAGCTCAAATTTCACCAACACTCCACCCTGCCTCGCCTGCAAAATTCCTAATAGCATAATCCCCCCCCCCCCCCGAGTATTAACAGGGGGCAGATCCTGGCAGTGCTTGCTAAGACCAAAAACACAACCGCAATGTGCCCTTACAGTATCCTGGGATGCCACCTAAATAGCTTGAAATATGATCTATCAGGACCACTTGAGCCACTTTTCAATTATAGCCTAAAAACAAGCTTTGTAACATGAGAATGGAAGACTGCAATGGTTATCCCCTTTCACAAGGGTAGACTGTCAACCAACCCAGGAAACTACAGACCTATTAATGTGACTACTCTAATATGCAATGCCCTGGAACAAATTATTATGAAACTGGTCAACAAGGACATATGCAACCTTCAGACAATGGAAGCAACTATGTCTGGCTTTGTAGAAGGAACGTTAGGCCTACTAAACATTGTGGACTTCTCTTAGAAGGTCAACAAGGCAATGGCTAAGGGCAAAATGGTGCACACCACTTAAATGGCCAATGCTAAGTCATCTGAATTAGATATAGTTGACAAACTCATGAACCGGAAATAAACCTGTACACAACTCACTGGATTGCCAGCTGGCTCACAGACAGAACCCAGGAAGTCAAGACTGGTGATACCATCTCCACTAAGAGACTGGTTTTCAGCAGGGTATCAAAGGACTCCATGCTGGGATTGCTCCTATTTGGCATCTACTTCTCAGAGGTAAAGGCTAATGTCAAGGGTCTTTTGCTGACAATGTTCTGAGATGACTGTAAAATGGAAGCAATCATAGATTTCCCCACGTGGCACACACATCTTACAAGAGGATTTAACACAGACAAATTACTTGTGCCAAAGTCATGGGCTAAACCTCAATGCCAATAAATGCATTATAATTCCTTTTGGGAAAATTACCACCCAAGCTAACTACTCCATTTATAAGATACCCTTTAGAGTTGACCCTGTAGTCAGGGATCAGGAATCATATAAAGATAATAATCTGTCCTTTTGGGAAAAATGGCCACCCAGGCTACTTACTCCATTGATAATACAACCATAACAGTTGACCAGGTAGTCAGGGATCTAGAAACATATGTAGACAGAAATTTGGCCTTTGACCAACATGTGGCCAACGTAGTAAGAAAATCTTCCTATGTCTCCCAACTGGTAAGAGCATGGCATACAGATATGAGGATGTCATAGTGCCACTTTATTTGGCCCTTATCATACGTATACTTGAGTATAATGCCCCTTTTAGTATGTACCCAACCAGGAAATGCAACAGCTGGAAAGCCCACAAAGGTTCCTTACCAGAAGAATCCAATGTATAAACCCATTGTTCTATACAAAACACCTTACAGCCCTGTCCCTATACTCTGTCTCCTACATGTTACTGACAGGCAATCTATGCCTGTTATGCAAGACATCTTGGGATCCAACTCTGATGAACTTTTTGCACATCTGCAAAATGAACAGCATCAAAACCACTATATCCAAGGATTTAAATTATGCTTGTGACGCAAATAGGACATGTCAATGAGACAGATTTCTCTGGAAGAGGCTCACCATCCATGAGAAGCAGAGTCCATCCCTAGCCCTTTTTAAGCAAAACCTTGGTCACTGATAGACAGAGGCAGACAGTAATACACAAACTAACATACCTCCCCTCATAACTTCTAGAAACTTCCTAACTAACATGGCACCTCATAATAAACACCCATGATTCACAGGGATGCAATTGGCTTGGATTGCACAGCTAGGCTAAGTCCTGGTGGTCATTAGCCTAGTATATACCTATGAACCTATAAGTCACTATGCTTTAAGCCAACCACCATTCTCCTAGGAGACATAATCTAGCCCTTCATTAACTTTGTGATTTGCAAACCCCCAAATATGTATGGACTTCATTGATATAAACTTTCAGGACCAGTTAGTCTGTACCACAACCAGAGGCAATACAATTGTGGACTTTATCCTTACCAATATGGGGCAACATTACTCCCCACTGGTTGTTACTTCCTCCCTGGTGAAATCAGACAACAGTACAGTCACATTCACATTAAGACTGAACTCAAAAGCTTCTTCCAATACCTCAGTATTTGGTAATCTATAAAAACTGAGTGATGACCTGTCTAAATTCAAAAGTTCCTTCCATCTCGATGACCTCATTGCTTATGTGGAATACTTTACTGGCAAATTCTATGCACATGTAAATAGTTTCTTAAATGCATCTATTTCCCTCAAGGGTGAATACAATTCCAAATTTAAAACTAAACCATTATGGTGAACTCATTGCACACAAATCTAAATTTAACTCTCAAGCTGTCAATAATTCTCTAACTAACCTTAAAAAGGAACTTTGGACATTAATCTTCTCAGCTCATCTAAAGTCAGATAGGAGGTACAAACAGACACTCAGGTGAAGGATAACCACAAAGCCTTCTTATGTTTAAAATCTTAGAAACAATGCCCAGCACTGTGCAGAGCGAATAATGAAGGATATCAGATATTCAGATCGATTCAACAGGCTGATCGCTGGGTTCGGAAACACAAATATTGACCCAGAAACTGAAGCAAGAAAGAGAAGCATTGTTATCACATTTATGCTTGACCACAAAGAGATTCAAAAAATTATAAAAGATAACTGGATCATAATGTACAGTAACAAACCAATAGCTAAACTGCTGGAACCAGGTGAACAATTTATTTTCAAAATAGGGAAGAGTATCAGGGACTTTTTGGAATTGAAAGACCACCCAAAAAAAAAAACTGGTAGCAAAAGGTAACTATGGATGCGAACCTCCCAAATGCATCTTTTAAAGTTATATATTGAATTCTGACCACTTCACTTGCACCAGCTCAGGATGAAAATAGTACCGTAAGGACTAAAGCAAGGTAATAATGAAATGGTTATCTACAGTGCGCATTGTATACTTTGCAATTGCTTCTATGTTAGTAAAATGATCAACAGGATCAAGAAATGTATATCCAAGTATATCCAAGTGCATTTAAGATATCTGACAGAAAGTGACAAGGAATTTCCCAGCAAAGCATCACATGGCAAAAACAGGCCACAATGTCTACAAGTTCCATGTTAATCAACAAGGTTTGGCCTACTCACCTCTGATGGGAACAAGAATGCACTATCAGAGAAAAAGCAGGAGTGGCAGATTCATTTGAATGATACAATAAACCTGGTCTCAGCATTAGCTGTTCCATAAAAGTGTACTAGAATTGAGAAAGCTTAAGCAGAGCCTGCACTATTAGTTGTCATTTCAGATCTAACATGCTGGTGGACATCACAAGAATCCAGTACCATACCACCCTCTAAGTATAAGTCAAGTCTCCACCCTCAACCATTTTCTGCCAAATGAACAAGAGTTCCATTATCCTTTTCCAGCCACACACACAGCCACAAGTGGAATTTATCTTTGTCTAATAAAAGGCTACATTCCCTTTTCATTGACAGACAACCATGGAGAATAAACTGCTATGACAAAAGATTAACTAAGCACTTCATCCTATATTGGTTTTAGTTAAGTCAAGGATTTTCTTCATTACTGTCAGCTGACTTTAACATTTCAGTTGTGGACAGGGCTATTGCAGTGGCTGGGGCTACTTTTTTGAATGCCAGCATCGAAGTGGACAGTTTGTTCATGGTTCATTTTACTTTGCTTGTTCACTATTAGATCACATTACATATTTCATTGTTCAGAAAATCATAGTTCATGCTATGTAATCATTTTGCTTTACTGTTCAGAATTTTGCAGACTGATTCCCCTTTAAACTTTATATTTTTTCTGCTGTTTCTGCAAACCATTGTGTTTTTCTGACAAATTGAATATACTAGGGCCAGCACATTTATCTGTTGACCCATATGCATTGACATTTTTTCTCCTAAATTTAATGATATAGGCACAGTGAATAAGTGCTCCCACCATCAATGGTAGGTTCCCTCCATCTGTTGTCTAAATTTGTCTCAAAGATCTGCTCATTTCCACAAAAGTATTACCACAGCCAGGGAGAAGAACCAATAGTTACTACTTTCTTTATCCCCAAGAAGGGAGCAGCACTGGTTTACAAAACCATTACCTCATTTGGGAATTGTACCAGTGAACAAAACCATTACCTCATTAGGGAATTGTACCAGTGAACAAAACCATTACCTCATTAGGGAATTGTACCAGTGAACAAAACCATTACCTCATTACGATTGTTAGAATTATCCTGGCCTAAATCAACTTCAATACTACTATTGCATATATCCTCAACAGAATTTGATCTTCACAACACTTGGAACATTTAGCTATAAACAAGGATCTAATGAACCTCTTCTAGTAGGTGTATGGAAGACCTTCAACTTTCAGGGTTAATTAACCACTACTGCTTTGCTACAAAGGTCTGACACAGGATAAATAAAAAAAAAATAAAATCTCATAAAAGTGAGATCCACTATTGTCATGGACCTAATCAGTCAGTGTTTTTCAGCTTTGTTAATTTTTGTGATTGAAATATAGAGGGTAACTCTATTAGCCTGTGAGAATGTGCACTATTGAAATAACAAGAGACTTAAATACAAAAGGGATGACACACAGAGGATCTGAATCTACCCACACAACCCTCACCCCATAAAATAACTTTGAAAGAAACAATCATACATATGGAACAAGTTCTGTAATGATAGCAATCTCGAATAAACATAAATTGTAAAAAGGTAGATCTATTTAGCACTGGAATGGTACACAACAATAAGACTGTTATTCCTTGTGGATTAAGATACAAAAAAGGATTATTATTTTTTATATTAACTTGATAACCGAGTATAAAGTTATATGTAGACCAATGTAAAGCAAAAGAGCAGGAAACTCAGTTGTGGAGAAGAAAAACCTACTAAATTGGGAGGATTCACAAAATTTCATGCAAATTAGTAGTAAAGAAGCACAACCAATCTGGGAACTTCAATTGCATCCAATTAGAAGACCAGTTCTGAAATCCATGTGGAAATTAGTAGCAAGGAAGCTCATCCAATCAGGAAGCTTCAATTATAGCCAATAAAAAGGCTTATAGGAAAGCCAATCACAGCAACTGCTCCATCCATGCCCCTTTTGCTGAAATTAGGATAACACGCATTGCTATAGTCAATATTACAATACGTTTTTCCTGATATGGCAAAGTTTACAAGATGGAAGCTTCTTTAAATGAACACTGACTCAAGGTGATCTCTTTTGAAGGTTTGAAGGATTTAATATCAGATCTTTGCAACTTCCATATAAAAGTTATGGTTCACTTCCCTTCCTTATCTGCAACCTGTTTCCAACCTACTCCTTGAAGCCTATATTCAGAACCAGGGGGCATTGTCAATCTTCTAGCAAAACAATTTAGTTCACACTTCATTCCCCTTTGCCATCCTGTATACCAAGATTGCATACTTGCAGCTACACCCCTCTTCAAATCTCTTATGCACAGGTCCTCAAGGCAGTAACAAAGGCAAAGAATACTAATTATATTTGGCCAGATAACATACTGAGCTGCATAATGGTCATTATGAAGCATGAATTGTCAGACAACCTACAGATGTTATTCAGTATCAGCCTTCAAACAGGCTTCATGCCATATGAATGGAGAAGATCAGCAGTCATCCTTTTGAACAAAGGTGAAGCATCAACAGACCAGGGTATTTATAGAGCCACACGCCTAATGAACCTCATCTTTCAGGCTGTAGAAACAATAATTGAGTCATTAATAAATAATGACATTGGTAACCTACAAACCTCTCAACCCAAGCCTGTGGTGAATTTCTTACAGAAGGTTACTGAAGTAACCATTGATGACTAATCAGTACATTTTGCATATCATGACCTCACAAGGCATTCAATACCATCACCACTCAGGTATCACAGATAATCTTTCCCCACAAAGACATGGGCAACCTTCAGGTACTAGACCCAACACAGTTTTTTTTTCAAGGGAAGATCACACCTACTAAACCTGGTGGACTTCTTTGAAAAGGTGACCAAGGCAATGAGTGAGGTGGAAAATGGTGCATACCACCTACCTGGTTCTGTCTATGGCATTCAATACAATACCCCCCTTGGGTATAGTTGACTAGCTCACTAAACTGTACCTAAAGCCCTGTATAACTTTATGGATTGCTGGCTGGCTCACAGGCAGGACCCAGGATGTCAGGATTGGTGATAACACCTCCACTAATGGACCAGTCACCAACAAGATTTCTCAGGGATCCTTACTGGGACTTCTCCTATTTGCCATCTACCTTTTGGAGTTAAAGGATAATGTCAAGGGCCTTTGCTTGACCAAGTTCACAGATGACTGCAAATGGGAGTTATCATAGATTCTCCCCATAACACAAACATCTTACAAGATGATCTGAGAGGGACAAATGACTGTTGCCAAAGCTACAGACTAAAACTCAATGCCAAAAAATGCATTATAGTGCCTTTTGGGAAAACTGCCACCTAGACTAATTATTCCATGAATATGAACCTTTAAGAACTGAGCCAAATGTAGGAACATATGTGGACAATAATCTGGCTTTGACAAACATGTGGCCAAGATAGTAAGAAAACGATACTATATTGTCCAGGTGATAAATAAGGGCATGGCATCCACATCTAAGGAAGTCATAGTGTCACTTTATTTGGCCCTTATCAGACTGATCATTGTGTATAATGTACATGACCAAAAATATGCAACATTTGGAACCCCTGCAAAGGTTTCCTAGCAGGAGAATCCATGGTATACACACTTTGTCATATATGGATTGCCATAAATTCCTATCTCTGTACTCCTACAGATTACTTAGAGATGTTCTCTGCCTGGCATACAAGGTACCCTCAGATAATACTTTGATGGACATTTTGTACATCTACAAAACAAACAGCATCAGAACCACTAGATCCAAGGATGTAAATTTTGCAAGTGATTGAAAAAAAGGCACGTTGGTGAGACAGATAATTGGCTCAGAGGATTCCCCATGCTCTGAAACAACCCCCCCCCCCATCTGTGTGAAGTAGAGTCCATCCTTTACCCTATTTAAGCATAACTTTGACCAATGAATGGAAAATTGGAAATTCACCCTGGGCCTCCATGTCTCTGATAGACAGAGGCAGAGAGTTATGCCCAAAATAACAAACCCCCTTGATGCATAACCTCTAGAAATGCCCTAACTAACATACCCCCTCATAGTAAATGTCCATAATTCATAGAGTCAGATTTGGGTTGGATTGCATGACTAGGCTTATAATGATCCTGGTGGTCATTAGCCTTGTATATAACTATGGACCTCAGAACAATAGAATGGGTACGAGGCTAAGAAGGCAACTGAACTGCAGGTTAGAGACTGTCTTCTCTATCAGGGATTAATCTCAGAGTATAGGCAAAGAGAAAGGGATAGGGGTATGCTAAGAGAAAAATCAACTCTGGTAGATTTTTTTGCAGAATCTAAAACAGAATCTGCAGTTAAAAAGGGATAATTAGAAGGGCATATAAAATATTATGTGATAGCTATAGAAATCAATGGAAGGAGGTTAGAAAAGATTGGGAAAAAAGTTTGGATAAGCAGTTCATAAGGTAGCAATGAGAAGACATATTTATGGCTGGATCCCAAATATGAAACAACATCAAGAAGATTTAGGATTTTTGCTTGGAAGTGTTTACATATGTATTTTTATACCCCAAGCAGGCACCAGTGAATTTTCCATTAGGTCAATGGTAAATGTTGGACGTGTGATTGGGGAGAAACAAGTAAATGGGAACATATGTTTTCAGAGTGTAAGCTGGCAGATTTAAATAAAATCCCCAACAGAGTATTCCGTCAGAAATATTGGGTGAGCAAATACTCTAACAAAGAGAGTGATATTTTTAAGCTGGGATTCAGTAGCTGAATTGCTTAGACTTAGTACTGTCTTGCTAAGTTTAATTCTGTTGGCTACCAAAAGAAGCAATTGCTAAAAAAATGGAACTCAAAGTCTAATACAACTGCATTTGAAGTATTGCATATTGTGACAGAGATAAAAGAAATGGAAATTAGATCTTTATAAAAAAAAAGTTTGGAGCAAAATACAAAGAGAAAAATGGAAATTCTGGGAACAATCCATGCAGAGTAATGTTTTGGAGGAGGAGGAGTGAGGTTTAATGGAAGACTGGAATTGATCGATTTATGGAATGATTGATTGAAGATAATTATACAAAATAATATATATGTTGTATAATGTTGACAACTTGTAACATGTTAATATGGTTTGTTTTCTTTTATATAACTGTATGCTTGCCAGGAGCAAAAACAGAAGATGTGAGGCAAACATTGGAATGCCTTAATGTATGGAAGTACAGATATGTTTTCATTCATGTTGGTACAAATGATCTCATACGCAAGGACTCTCTGACAGCTAGTAGGGAAATTACAGCCCTCTTAGATAATACAGCTTGTACTGGTGTTAGGATGTATTTTTCAGAAATCACATACAAAAAGTATAATCAGGTCACAGTGAATGAAATAATTTTTGTGTAAATACCTAAATGGAAAAAATGTTAAGTTTTGAAAACTGAAAATGTGTAGAGCATCCAAGCCTAGTTTTGGGCACACACATGTTCAGACAGGATGGCATGTATTTGTCAAGATCAGGGAAGAGAATTTTTGCAGCAGATTTTTTGCAATATTTGACAAACACTAGAAAAATATTTGCAAGAGTAACAGTGAGAGAGCAAATTCACCCAAATCACTCCACTAATAACAGAAAACCTGGGTGAAGAGAGTCCCCAAACCACGGGTGAAGATCAATCCACTTTATTCACCATAAAACACATTAATGCTTCAAATAATACATGTTTTCATCCACTACCAAGGTTTTTGCAAGGTGGAAAATTAAACAGTTCACAGATATTTGATGCATCTCTGGTGGTTATTAATGCTAGGAGTTTTCATAATAAAGTTTTTTTATTGGAAAATTTGCTACATTTTCACAAGATTGATGGTGTTATTGTTCAAGAAGCATGGTTAAAGAACAATGTTTGGAAGCCAGTTATGTCATGGTATAAATGTTTTTTACTGTAACAGACATTCTAACAAAAAGTCAGGTAGAGGTGTTATGATGGGGAGCAATGATAATTATGAGACCTGTGATTATTGCATGTTCAGTGAAAACACCAATACAATAGATTGTGTAACTGTGACAATAAATGAACCCTGGAACACATAACAATTGTTGGAGTGTATAGACCACCAAAGTCAAGTGCTAATGACCTAGAGGAATTCTTACATTTCTTGCATGAAACACAGGAGGGAAGAATAATATTAGCTGGAGACTTACATTTACAAAACACATATTGGAATAATATTGATTCAACATTAACAAGGAAATTATTCACAATGTATGTTCAGGAAAAACAAATGCTTAACATTGTAAAAAACATCCCAGGGAACAGAACATACTAGACATTGTTTTTGTTCCTAAAGAAATTATTGTTACTTCAAGTCAAGTTTTACCACTGTTGATGTGCAGTGATCATGGGGTTATAAAGGTTAATTTGTTACTAGACAATTCTTCCAAACTGTGATCTAAACCAATGCACAGAAGATTAATTACAGATTATGTTCAAGCAAAACAGTCACTATGTAAAACTAACTGGAGTGATATGTTCAGTGGAAAAACTTCAGATGGAATGTGAAAAGTTTTGAAAGAGAAATTGTTTGAGTACAAAACATCAAAAAATGTTTAACATCAGGATCTAGGAATACAGCATTAGAGGATATATTTCCATAAGAACAAGATGCCTGATTCAGATGATGGACAAAAATATAAGAAATTAAAGACAGGTCGAATTACAGCTTTGAAAATGGAAATAAACAAGCTGGACAAACAAATTAAGCATAGTCTGAGACAAGATCAAGAAGGATTTGAAGAAAATTTATATAATGATATAAAGCATAATATGAGGTTTTTTTATAGATACATAAGATGTGGAAGGAGTAAAGACATATAAATTGATAAACTGTGTGTAGATTCTAAAATTTATTCTCAGACAGAACAGATTATAGATATATTTACCAAATCTTAATCAAAACAGTTTAGTTCCACAAAGGGTGTGATACGTTGTCCTAGTGACATCCAGGTTACCACAGAAATGGGAATCAAATTAGATTATATTGAAAATGAACTGTACAAACTGTACGCAAACAATGCATAGGAAGGAGACAGAATTAGTAATAATGACTTGATAACACTTGAGCAAGAATGTACAGTACCATTATACTATTATTTACTAGGTCATATAAATATGGGGAGATTCCTCAAGACTAGAGACATTTGCTTATTAAGCCTGTCTTTAAGGGATAGGGGAGTAGGACAAACGCAGAGTCATATAGACCCTTAAGTCTACTTTCATGTTGTAGAAAAAGAATGGAGAAGGCAATATTGGATAAGTTATTGTCAGAAGTTGAGAGGCTGACACTTATAACCATATACCAGCATGCATATATTCAAAATAGATCTATTACCGCATGTAACACGATGTTCAATAGCAATATAATAACAGCTATGAATGAAAGATTGTGCTGTGATCAATTTATATAGATTTAACTTCAGCATTTGACAGGGTCATACACAAAACACTGATCAATAAATGAGAGCAACTAGGTATTGATGTACTCCTGATAAGATGGATAGCTGCCTGGCTTACAAATAGGACATGGCAAATATCATGCATCAATTGGACAGGTGAAATTCTTGGTTACAGTCAGGGTGTCCCACAGTGCCTGTCCTAGGCCCTTATTTGTTTAGATTGTGTCTTTCAGGCCTAACATTTTTATCTGAGGTTTTCTACAGTCTGTATGCGGATGACCTGAAATTGGGTAAACTGGTTACATGTGTTAACACATAAGGCATGTCTGGAAAAGAAATTGACTAAATTGACCATTTGGGCATAGGAGAATAATACGCTGATAAATACATCAAAAACTAAGCATATGAGATTTGGTAGAATAAAATGAAAGGTGAATATTTAATATAGCACAAAGTGATTGAAACTGAATATTCATTTAAGAACCCTGTTATATGGGTAGATCCAGCTTTGTGTTTTTCTAATCATATCAGCCAATTGGTTAATGACAGATATAGAATTATAGGTTGTATAAAAAGATTTATAAAGTCTAGGAAATAGAAATGATGAAGTCATTGTTTGTTAGTTACATTAGAACCAAACTTTAGTATGGAATAAAATATGGAAACCTTATAAAAAACAAGCATGAGTAAACTGGAAAGAGTACAGTGGAAATATACTAAGGACATTCATGGATGCGAAAATTTAAGTTATTATGAAAGACTAAAATATCTGAACTTGTAAAGTTTTTCTTGTGGATATCTAAGAGGAGATCTTATTCAAGTATATAGAGAATTTAGAGTGAACTATCTCTGGGAATGCTTGGGGTTATCAAAAAGTACAAGAGAATCATCATACAAGCTATACAGACGGTTCTACAAGAATGAGAAGTGTACTAATTTGTTGTCTGAGGGACCAGCTGATGCATGGAACAGACTACCAAATTTCATTAAAGCAACTGCTAGTTTAGATATTTTTAAGAACAGCCTGGACACTTATTATGGGAACAAGTGTTTTGGTATATTGGCAGGCTAGAAGGGCATTATTGGCCATGCCTGAAATATTTGTATCTTCTTCTTTTCCCGGTTAGGGGTCACCACAGTGGATCACCTGTTTGCTCATGATTGGCAGTGGAGTTTTACGGTGTTGAGTTGCCAGCCCAGCGCCCAACCTTCCATAGAAGGCACACACACATACACACACGCACACACACGCACACACACACACACACACACACACACACACACACACACACACACACACACACACACACACACACACTCACGCCTAGGGCCTATTTAGAGTATCCAATCCACCTACAGCATGTCTTTGGGATATGGGAGGAAACTGAAGCACCCAGAGGAAACCCAAGCAACCACAGGGAGGACATGCAGACTCCACACAGAAGGCACCTGACCATCGAACCGGAGAACCTCTTTTCTGTGAGGTGGCAACGCTAACCAATGCACCACTGTTGCCGCCCACTTGAAATATTTGCATATATGTACTTATGACTTAAGTGACAATTCAACAAAGGTGTTTAAAAAATGGTATTCAGAACCAGAATTTTTGCCAAACATAACCAATTAGTTTGGAATAAGCATAGAAGCAATGTTTATATAGAAAGCCATTTTCAGTGCTTAATGCAGTAGACAAATGCCCGTTGAATATGAGCCATATGGCTTTATCAGACACAGAGTATCCCTCTGACTCCTAAATCACCAGTCTAAGACACCATAATAAATTCCCCTCACAATGTTGCCCCGAGCTGGAGTCTTCATTGTCCCCCATTTAAGCAGCCCAACTCCACCCATGGAACTTAATTCTAAATACCAGTGTCTTTTTCTTTGAGAAGCAGGACCTATTTACATTACATCTCCATAGCTGCTACTCATTCAGGTCACGGTGTCACTTGTCATGTTCTGTCATTACTCATGTGAACAATAAATGTACTACCTTGCACTTTTTCTTTTTGTTTTATTCCCATGCTAGTTTGGGTGGTGCAGTGGTGCAGTGGTTAATGTTATCACCTCACAGCAAGAGGTTTTCCAGTTCAATTCTTGGCTGGGGTGCCTTCTCTGCAGAGTCTGCATGTCCTCCCTGTGTTTGTATGAGTTTCCTCCAGGTACTCCAGTTTCCTCTGACATTCCAAAGACATGCATCTGGAGCATTTCTCCCTGAGCCTCCACTGAAAATGGGGTCTGTCCTAGTCGGACTTTCCCGGTCAACAAATGTTAAATAAATGGTTTCAGTTTACATGTTATTTTCTCTGTCATGTAGGGAGCACAATAGTATGCTGTGACCAATCATTCATTACTTAGCTATGTGACTGCTTGCCTGATTTCCATGATTCACAATCTTTAATGACCTCCAGAGCACACTCACTGCTTTCATTGTTTTTTTTTTCATATATCAGAATGTGTCTAAGCAAAGCAAAGGAAAGCAAAGCAACATCAACATATCTTGTGTGTGCATGTGTGACAGTCTGTCTCTGCATGTGCATCTTAGAATTTAGAGAAAAATGCATCCAACATTCCTACAGCTCAACATTTATGTATTAAAAGGTGTAGAAATTAAAAATGTATAACCAACTATCCAGTACACAGATGAGCTGAACTTTTCTAATAATACAAAATACTGTATTGTCACTTTTGAAAATCATCTTTTTTCTTTTAAATGTTTTAAAATGTGTTTTTTTCTCGAACTATAAAAAACATAGTGCAGTCAGCAGCTATGATATAACACTTGTGCTTATATTGAAATGAAAAGTTGTGTATTTCCTTATACTGTCAAAAGAAATTATATTGTTGAACAGTCTCATATATCTTAACAGCTATTTCAGAAAAAAAAGGTGAAAATCAATAAAGTAACATTAGCACCAAGTTTAGGAAGATCAGTTATATACCTAAATGAGAAAAATACTCCTGCTCATTTAATTTGTGTGATATTTCTTGTAACACCTCTTCCGTCACTTCAGAACTCAACATGCAAAAACTGAAAATTATGAGAAGTTTCATCTAATAAATTTAATCATCTAATTAAAATCAGACTTTTCAGAATCTTATCTGTAGAGAGCAAGTTCTTCAAAAATGGCTTAACTATATCATCTGACAATTGTTTTTTAATCATTTGCAAATTGTATAGTCTTATCATGTTAAGATTTACCTCATCAGTTTGTATAATAATACAGCAGTACAGTTCAGTGAGAGTTTCATTTTTGGCTGCCTTAACTATTAAGGATTAGTAGCAGACACTTGTGCTTCTTTCATGGTTGTCTTTCTAATGTTTACTTCCACATATGACTAGGAAGTAAGATGGCTTATTGTTCTGAAATTAACCATAAAGTTACCTAAGAGTTTAAGACCATGATATAAGAAATCCAAATATTTTGTTATTGGTAATAAGTTATTTTGACATTGTGCCAGATGCTGTTATCAGCTATGGTTTGTCATGCTCATCAAATATCTAAACTTGCATATTCATTTGTCTATATGTGGCATCTTGATCCATTGTATGGAAAAAAAAATGATTGGGCAGAAAGTTGGGCTTAATGAAGATTAAATGTGGGATAGGTCATAGAACTCACTGTTGATATGATGTGTTACAGCCATACATGTTTTGAATCTTATATATTGAATTTTGTAACAGTTTACAGATAAGATATACAAAACATCATGACAGAATCCATATTTCACATACAGTTAAAAGACATAATAAGATATTTTTTAAAATAATATCAAACATTCATTTTTTCATACTATACTCTGACACAAAATGCAGTCTTTAATACTATTATGCTATTGCATTTTGTTTAGCATATATTATCTTCATAGGATTCTGACTCAAAGAGCATACTCTTTCCCATCCTTAAGGGGTCATTTGCATATATCCCTTGGGTTTCCTTCAAATGAGGCTTAAGGTATTACATAGTGAAGACTCTAGTCTATCTTGGAACTTTTCAGTTTCTTGTTGGCTTTAGAACTAGAATTTAATTCTAAATTGCTTTTAAATATTATTATTTACTTTTAATTTTAAGTTATGTATTAAAAAAGCTGGTAAAACACTTGCACTCCTTACTTTCCCTCTTTTGTTTTCTATTACTGATAATACACAGAAAAGATAAAACTCCATACACTTCAAATAATTATGATCCGTTCAAAATCATGCCCCTCTGTTATGTGTTTTTAGCAGTGATGCCAAGAAATTCACTTCTCAGGCTTCAATTTGGAGATACATTTCTTGGCATCCATGTCATGAATGTATAATCAAAGACCTGATTGTAACACTCCATGTTTATTTAATTGCATTGTTGTAGTAGTCAGATGACACTGCTGAGCCCTATTTTAAGATCACTGAACAAAACCCATGCGGTTTTATGTTCATTATACTGTTTATATAAATATATATATATATATATATATATATATATATATATATATGTGTGTGTGTGTATTTTATTTTAAAAACATATAGGGAGAGGCACCACTGTGAAATCCTGTCTTTCACTGTTCTGACTTTACTCTGTACAAATTATTAGCAGTATAAGTTGTTTTCTACAGAAAGCAAACCACTGGATATTTCGGAGGGTGATAAAAGTTTTTTTTTTTTAATACTGGGTCAAAAAAGCTTGGCTAAGTCTCATGCTTTTATGATACGTCTGAAAATTCCCAGATGAGTTAGAAAGCCATGGGCTGATTCTGAAAATCCCAGACTGAGTTTGAAAATGTTTCATTGGGATCAAAGATCTGTAATAGTTAACTAACTTTAAATTAAAATACAAATAATAATACTATTAGTAATGCAGAGGATTGCATCTTTCTGTTACTACCCTTTTATTTCTAGGAGCCCTTCTGGTCATTTCTCAGTTAGCCCTAATTAATGTACCCATCTGAGGTCTGGGATTATTACTGGGCCTTCGTGTGGCATGCCTGGTGCAATAGCCTTGTTTGTTTGGCTTGAGATGTTGTATTCTGCAGTATTAAAGTAGACAAAAGTAGATAGTAGTTTGCAACTGGGGCAGAAATTCAGTTTTCATGAAGTTTCTGTACTGCGATACACACCCCTTAGAATTTAACATTCTACACGTTGCTGCAGATATGTGGCTTTCAGCAAAGTGCTCTGTAAGCTGTTATTAAATAAATTATCTGATAAAAGAGAAACTGCTTGTCAATAATGCTAAGATTGATGGTTCATCTATGAGATGAAAGGTGGGAGGTGAAGATTGTAGGTTAGTGTTAAACAACTAGTCTTCAGAGAATAATACAAAGAGCAGTTTTAGAGATCACTTCAAAAGCTGTAGCTTAAAATAATTATTTAGATACTCCATCTGTTATCTTTGGCACAATTAGGCCAGAATAATATACTTTATTTGAGGCATGCAGTCTCATTAGCTGTGTGCTTCAAAACAGTGGAAATAATACCGCAGGTTTGAACCAGCCTTATGTAAGATTTTGGTGGTTTTGTATAGCCTAGGCAAAATTGGGGCAGAAGAACACCTTCTGACAACCAGTGGAAGGCTGTCATGTAATCTATCTTAGAACATGAACGATAAAATATTCTATCCAATGTTGTCCCTTTAACATTTCAATTTGCAAGCAGTAGTGAAAACATAAAGAAAGTCAGTTGGGTTATAGCTAGTTAACAATCTACCTATAACAAGTAACATTAATCCCTTAATGTAAACACAATTAAACAGAAGATTAAAATAAAACTATCACATCAAAATTACAGGTTCTTTTTAAATAAGCTGACTTGTTTACTTTATAACATCAAGAACCTATTAACAGATTCATAGCTATGTTATCAGGTACCCTGTGCAGTTCTCCAATCTGTTGTCTCCCTCAAGTCGAGAAGCATATTCACAAATACACAAACACACAATTCTTCTTAAAGTTAAGGGAAAAGAAAAGGTTGCTACTACTGCACTGCAGGACCACCTTTGTCTTTCTTTCTTTTTTATTTTTTTTTATATATTTATTATATTTGATAACTGGGTAGGTGGGCTGGTACTCAGATGGTTTCCAGCCAAGACCAGCGCCAATAGGAAAACAGTAATTGTAGTAACACTGCAAAACTGAAGAATGGAACAAACAGCAAGATATTCCAGAAATTCTAAAATTATAAACAAATGCCATTTAAAACAAGCTACAAATATATACCAATTAAAACAATATACAAAACATGAAAGGATATGTACACATTCACATACTCAGAATTTGGCATACGAGATGACAGTTGCAGCAGAGATGACGCAAATAAAACATGAAACTATTTTGGACATATTTACAATATGCACCTGTAAGAAACTATTTTGCATCATATGATAGCAGATACAGAGAAAGAATGGCTAAACTTATTTACATATTATACCATGATATGAATACAGGTTGAGGAGCAACTTTATTCACTATTATAGCTGTTAACAATTGACTTAGCTTCTTACCTGCTAGATGTGATGTATGCTTAGATTACCCTTTTTCCTTGTAACAGGAGCATGATACTTCTTTGGCCAAGCTTTGGCCCCTTGCATCCAGGGCAGCCAACCCCTTCATCTCACCCTAGCCACAGCCCGAGTGCTAATGCTAGAAAAATTTTCATAACTGAATGCAATTGATGAGCCCACTTTAATCAGTCTACAGGAAATGCAAAATAAACACATTGCCTTTCTAGGATATTGTCATGGTGGCAGTCACTAGGCACTGCATTAACATTTATTTCCATAGCAAATTCATTACAGGTGCATTAAAAGAGCAGCACATATTAAAAGCTCTGGGCAGTATGTGTGCAACTTAGGCTCTGATAAGAAATCCCAAGCAAAGCTTGCTTTAAGAAAATCAAAAATAACTGATAAATAATCAATTATCATCCTTTGAACCTATGTCAGCTCCAATGGCTTAGAGGATGAAGCTTAATGACAACACAGGTGATCTTGGTTCTGCTAACTGCTTGAACATCCGCTGCATCTGGTGAGATGGGAGGGGGGTTAGGTTCTGTTTGCTCACTTCTTATCAGAAACATTGTCAGGGATGATGTACAGATATGAGTAGACCATTCCATGCAGTCCTGGTACAAAACAGTGCTTATAATGGCAGCTGACATGGTTGCAAGATTACAGTTGTACAGTGTCTCTGTCCAGGGGAGAGGTATAGTGATGCTACTAGATCTTGGCAGACTGGCCAATAGAGAACATTCCAGCAAGAAAGGGATAAGGTCTTTTCTTAGAATAAAAAAAGCCATGTGTACAGACATAGCAGTTACCTGGTCCTCTCATATCCAGTAATACTCAGTTTTCGATGGAGTAACCAGACTGCTGCATGCTCATGAAAGGCAAGTCAATTGTCAGTTTGGGAATTAAAACAAAGAATTATGTACTATAGCATGCATTATTTTTTCAAAATAATCTTTACCTTATGAATCAGCAAATGCTAGGATAAGACATCTTTGTAGACTAGTCTTTGTCCATGCAAAATAGGGGTTACTTAGACATTTAAAGATGTACTGTCAAGGCGATTTAGTTTGTTTGTTTTTGTTGGGAAACAGTAAAAGAGTTTCATAATGCTGTAATGCTCTGTAGGTTAATTTTTTTGGCTGAGAACATGACAGTGTCATCAACCTGTGGTAACTGGTGAGAAAAAAATTATCAACTAAGGGTGATGAGCTTTGGTTCCTTGGAAGAGTCTTTGATCTCTCCATCATCCAAGCATAACTGCTTTTCTTTTACATGTATCTCTACTAGCTTGGAGGGACATCTTGTTTTGCTTCAGCATGAATCTTAAATGACATAGGACTTAGATTTAAAAGATTTCTGAACAGCCACTTCTGGTGATTGTCATTTTCCCTCCATCCAGTTCAGACTTTGAAACTCATGATTGGATATACATCTGACATAAAATGGAATTAATTCACCTGAACACTCCCTTTACAGAAGAAGTGATAAAGGAAACAATGTTGCTTGACAGGGTGTATGTTATATGGAAAAATGGACCACCTGGAGCTGTTGTGAGGCTAAATAACAGATGTGAAGAGCCCACCTACCTCTAGAAGGTCTACTGTTTCAATAAACATCCACGTAGGGGAGTGTTGTTGTGCTTAGTAAACAACCCCAGTGACTGACTTTTCTGTTATAATTTTGTAATTTTAAAGGATCTATTTTATTTATTTATTGGTGTGCGTTTTTTATAAAAAAAAAAATAGTCTCTTTCCTTCTGTATTTATAGTAAAATATTTTGTGTATATTTTTAGAAATGACAATAGCCAGTGGATATATACACCTGACTGCAACTCTGCATGTTAGCAGATGTCTTTGCTTGTTTGTCTGCACATGCATGTTTGCGTGTGTGTGTGTGTGTGTGTGTGTGTGTGTGTGTGTGTGTGTGTGTGTGTGTGTGCATGCATGCATGTACATGTGTGCATGCATGTGTGCGTGTGCGCATGCGTGATTGTGTGTGTATGTTTGTATATGTGTGTGCCATGTACATGTGTATGTGTGCATGCATGTGTGTGTGTGTGTGTGTGCGTGCATGCACATGTGTATGCGTGCATGCATGTGTGTCTGTGTGTGTGCGTGCGTACCTGTGTGTGTGCGTGTGTGTGTGTGTGTGTGTGTGTGTGTGTGTGTGTGTGTGTGTGTGTGTGTGTGTGTGTGTGTGTGTGTGTCTTTGTGTCTATGGGTGTGCTTGTGAGTCTTTTAAAATAATTCTATAGAGCATCATATGGCATTAACTACAGCTGTGACTATTCTTTGGCAGTCTCTAGGTTGCTTACTATAAACCTACATTGCTTCAAAGTTCATTAGTGTGGCAATACATTGCTGAATTACATATTGAATTGTATATTTCTTAAATCTTTTTATATACTTTATCTGTGCTCTCTCTTTTGTTAACTTATGCTATTGAACCCAGGCAGAGTCACATCACATACCTCTCAACTGTACAGATTTTAGCAGAATGTCCAGATTTTTGCCTCATATCTTTGGTGTGTTCCTCCTAAAATCTGTACTTTTCTGGCAAATAGCTGATGATTGAAGTCATTAAATAATGACAAATATTTGAGTTTAAGACTCCACATCCTTTAGAAAATTCATGCTAATGCAAAACCTACTATTTTATCAACTTTCAAAGTTTGTAAGAGCAATATTTAAAATCTGTTGCTATTTGTCCCCCCATCATTTTAGGCTTTGTCCAGACTTTTTGCTCTAAGAGGTTGAGAGGTACCTTGTGGATCATTACTCAGTCATAGTCAATAAATGTAAACAAAATCATAGATCCAGAGATTAGTTTCATAGATGTTTCAAGGTCACTGACTCTTATCTCACTTCTTGCCTTGCCAGTATCTGCCCTCAGGCTGCAACTCCTTTCTCCAGTAGAAAGACAAATACATAATAAAAATAATCAATATATAAATATTTTAAACATCATACTGATCAATGGTAACAAGTACTATTTTAAAACACCTAAACTGTACTACTTACTTTGATTAGAGCTATGCTGGTGTATGGGCGGGGGGAGGGGGGGGTGCAAGCTGTAACTTTTTTTTAGCAACAGAAGTAACATACAACATTTTTGGTATAACTAAAACATATATAATTGCAATGTTTTTTTCCTGATTGCTTTAAAGATACAGCACTATACATTTAACATTATAGTACTATTTTGTGGGAAACACTCTCCTGCAATAAATAATATCTAATACTTTGAGGTCAGCTGCAATCCAGGGTGAGTTTTGTCTGAGGACAACTGTGACAATTTTATTGTAGAATAGAAATTACATATAATATTAAAGATTAATACATAGGACATGCAGTTCTGCAACATAACTGTTTTAGGTTGGAGTCATGGCGTAAGGCAAGATACAGCAGTTTAAACAAAAATCATGACTACATAGCTATAGAAATTAATAAATAAATAAATAAATAATAAATAAATAAATTGAAATGATATATGTGAAGGTTGCCCTAATAATGAAAACATGAAACAGAAAATAGGTACAGACATGATCAATGAGTCAAGTGTTTCAACAGTTTAGACAGCCATAAAAAGAACAGTCAAATGAACAAGGTATGTTCAAAAATACTAAAAGATTATTAATAGTTTACTCAGAAAATGGGCATACGGTATTAATGGAATTTAGATGTCATGATTCTAGTTAGTAAAGAGTCTGTGTTGTCTGTTCTTGTTTTTCATATGGATCAATGTAGTATTACCAGCAAGATGCTTCAATGGTTTGACTAGTTATGTTTAGAATTTCTGAATGCCTTTTGCTGAGCATGTTTAGCTTTTTAATCATTCTCTTTCACAACTGTATGGAAGACATGGTTTTATAGCAACATTTCAGAATAATAAGGGACAGTCAGCTGGATTTGTTGCCTTGGACTCACAGCTGTGGATGCATAATAAGACATGAAAGCAATCTGTGGATTAGATTAGCTTAAAGGACAATTATACTCTAAACACAATGTTTCCTTTCTACAGAGTAGCGTTTCTTCCATACAGAATGATCTCCACATGTCCACATATCAAGGAAAACATGATTCAACAATTTCTTGTCTTCTGTGGCATGTGTATCCAATTCAGCTTCCCAGAACACACTATGTTGAACCAGAATGAAATCGTACGATACATTATTTCAGAAATTTGTCTCTTGATCTTATATCATTTCTCTTTTCACATCTGAGTGTTTCTTGTCAAGAAAAACACACATAGCAAAATATCTGCAGCTCTTTTTGGTGGTTTCACACCAAGTGGTGTGGTAAAGCTATTCAGGCTACAACTTCATATCTTTTTTGTTGTTGCTTTTTAGTGTGAACAGCCATTGACACCTGCATTCTTTCTATCCCATGGAACCATGAACCTATTAAGCTTTTTGTAGTCTGAAGGAGAACAAGCCAGATGAAGGCTAGCAGCAATCTCACTACTTAACTGAGCTCTGTCAGTCAGGAAGTACAATACTCAGACTGGCTCACAGAGGAAAGAAAGAAGGAAGACATGAAGGAGGAAGGAAGGAGTTATGAAAATAAGATCTGAAACTCACAAAATTTCACATTTTAAGGAAGACTGTGTTATCTCATTTACACTCCGGCAAAAAAGATGTTGAACACAAATAACACATATATAGGAAGATTTTTTTATTATTTATTTATTTATCATTTACTAGGAAAAATGTGCAGCAGGTAAGGGTGATAAAGGATAGTAAGAGAAACGTACTCACAAGTGAGGAGAGTGTGTTGAGCAGATGGAAAGAGTACTTTGAGGGGCTGATGCATGAAGAGAATGAGAGAGAGAGGGTTAGATGTTGTGGGGATAGTGAATCAGGAAGTGAAACAGATTAGCAAGAAGGAAGTACCAACAGCTATGAAGAGAATGAAGAATGGAAAGGCTGTTGGTCTAGATGACATACCAGTGGAAGCATGGAGGTGCTTAGGAGAAATGGCAGTGGAGCTTTTAACCAGATTGTTTAATGAAATCTTGGAAAGTCAGAGGGCGCCTGAGGAGTGGAGAAAAAGTGTTTTGGTACTTATTTTTAAAAATAAGGGTGATGTGCAGAGCTATAGTAACTACAGAGGGATAAAACTAATCAGTCACAGCTTGAAGTTATGGGAAAGAGTGGTAGAAGCTAGGTTAAGAAGGGAGGTGATGATTAATGGTCAGCAATATGGTTTATGCCAGGCAGGAGCACTACAGATGCGATGTTTGCTCTGAGAGTGTTGATGGAGAAATATAGAGAAGGTTGGACGGAGTTGCATTGTGTCTTTGTGGACTTGGAGAAAGCACATGATAGGGTGCCTAGAGAGGAGTTGTGGTATTGTATGAGAAAGTCAGGAGTGGCTGAGAAGTATGTAAGAGTGGTACAGGATATGTACGAGGGTAGTGTGACAGTGGTGAAGTCTGCAGAGGGAGTGACAGATGCGTTTAAGGTGGAGGTGGGATTACATCAAGAATTAGCTCTGAGCCCTTTCTTATTTGCAATGGTGATGGACAGGTTGACAGAAGAGATCAGACAGGAGGTCCCATGGACTATGATGTTTGCAGATGACATTGTGATCTGTAGTGAGATTAGGGACCAGGTTGAGGAGACCCTGGAGAGGTGGAGATATGCTCTAGAGAAGAGAGGAATGAAGGTCAGCAGGACTAAGGCAGAATATGTGTGAGATAGAATATGTGTGTGTGAATGAGAGGGAGGATAGAGGAATGGTGAGGATGCAGGGAGTAGAGTTGGCGAAGGTGGATGAGTTTAAGTACTTGGGATCAACAGTTCAGAGTAATGGTGAGTGTGGAACAGAGGTGAAGAAGAGAGTACAGGCAGGATGAAATGGGTGGAGAAGAGTGTCAGGAGTGATTTGTGACAGACGGGTACCAGTAAGACTGAAAGGGAAGGTCTACAAGAGGGTAGGGAGACCAGCTATGTTATATGGGTTGGAGACAGTGGCATTGATAAAAAGGCAGGAGTCAGAGCTGGAAGTGGCAGAGTTAAAGATGTTAAGATTTGCACTGGGTGTGACAAGGATGGACAGGATTAGGAATCAGTATATTAGAGGGTCAGCTCAGGCTGGACGGTTTGGAGACAAAGTCAGAGAGGCGAGATTGCATTGGTTTGGTCATGTGCTGAGGAGGGATGCTGGGTATATTGGGAAAAGGATGATAAGGATGGAGCTGCCAGGTAAGAGGAAAAGAGGAAGGCCTAAGATAAGGTTTATGGATGTGGTGAGAGAGGACATGCAGGTGGTTGGTGTGACAGAGCAATATGCAGAGGACAGAAAGAAATGGAAACAGATGATCCACTGTGGCGACCCCTAACGGGAACAGCCGAAAGAGAAGAAGAAGAAGATCATTTATTGACTGAGTTTTTCCCACTAGGTAGCAGACTCTGTTTAGAAGAGACCTGAGGTAGTATTTTGTAGTACTAGAGGAAATTTGGCCATGGTATCATGGAACTTACCCTACTCTTTTTGACAAGTGCCAAGGGATCCTTTGCACTCACCTGAGCTACCACCAGCTGAAGCAGATGGGACCTCAGTTTAGCATGTCATCCAAATGATGATACATTCAGGAGTACATTACCCCATTAGGCTGCATTGCATTGTTAGCAATCCATCTACCTGGTGTAGGAACAGAATACACAAAAAAGCAATTGTGATACATGTTGGGCCACTGACATCCTACCTCACTAGCATGGAGTCTCTTTGTATTAAACCTAGGTGAAATGGGAGATGCATACATCCTCAAATGTATGCCAAGAGGTTTCTAGACTTCACAAACACAAACTCTCTTAACTATTTAGTCCACCCCTTCCCAACCAGGGGTGGTAAAATCCTGTACTTATTCCTTGCCATTATGGATCAGCTCCTCCCTGGTCAAATCAAGCAAGTCGGCCACATTCGCCTTAATACTGAAGCCAGAAGCATTTTCCATTGCCTTAGTAATTGGAGAGGATGCAAAAGCTAATCTAATAAAACTGAGTGATGACCTGACTAAATTCAAAAGCCCTTTCCACCTTGACAATCCCACTGCTTATGTGAAGCCTATGTAGTTAATGCAGAGGTGGCACTTTGGCAGAAATGCAAAGAATCTTCATGTTGTTTGAATGATGGACAGTCTGAGTATGCTGGATGACGGCATTGGACAGAAATCTTACAATCAAGGAATCTTACACTAAAGGAACTGCATCAAGTCTCCCCCAAAGTCAAACATCCTATGTACTCCATGGGGATGATATTCAGTTATATGGAAGAAGTCAAAGACACAAGTCAAACTTACAGAGTCAAGTTTGTTTGACTTAATATTTGAGATGCTCAAGATTCCTCTATGATTTCCTTTTGATTATCCAAGAGTTAACATTTCAGATTCAAAAACAGAAACTTTAGATAGGTCTGCAAACAATGTAGTCTTGGAACTTTTTCCATACAGTTCTGCTGTTAAGAGATGGTACTTTATATCCCAGAGGGAATGGCTACTATACTAGATAAGTTCGACAGTGCAAGGAAACTAGTAATACTTAATACCTGCAGACATATTTATAGTTAAAGAGAATTTTATTTCTGTAGGATTTTCTTCAGTGTTATGCAGTGCCAATTATTTGTCTAAAGTATACTACAGTATATACAGACTTACTGATCTATAGCCTTACTTTTCTAATAAAGAGGCATGATATGCATTTCAGAAAATTGCTAATCAGTTCATCTGCTTGATATAAGGACTTATGAGTAAATTAATGTGTAGCAGTGTGTCAGTAGCATCTACATGTATAATGCTTCCTACCTACACTGGTCTCTGAAATATCAGAACATGTCTCTGAAAGCAGTAGTGTGTCACATGAAGAAACAATACAGCCTTTCACAAATTAAGTTATATGTGATGATATGAGGTATTGCCATCTGTGCCAGGGAGAATATGGCAGTGCATGTATAACATATGCTAGCATACTTAGTTGGAGTTTTGTAGATAGTTTTGTGTCATTTGTCTATCACACTGACTTGTACAGATGCTTATGTCAAAAATATATCAACACTGTTATTATAACTAATTAAATGTTTATGTTGAAACAAAGAATTCTGGAAGGGAAGAGTAGAAGTTTTTGAAATTGTTCTATAATTTTCAAATACTGCAACAGATCTTAGAAATGCTCTGAGTATGTACTGTACTAGAGTCAGGTGATCAAATGGGATGTCATTCTATAGCTAACAATGAGAAGATGGAATTCGCACAGCAGCTTGTTTTGTTTTGATTTCTTTGGAACCTGATATAAAAATCTATGACAGTTATCACAGTCAGAGCAGTTCATTTGGTAGTTGGAAGCTCATCACCTTGCCTTGTGGAAGTAAGCATCTCATCATCTAATCTTGCATCGCTGTATTAATTAAGTTAGCTAGGGAGAAATTACTCTTTAGACAGTCAGGAAATATAGTGAGATTAGTTGAGTAGTGTTTTTTTCTGCATCTATTTGAATATGTACAACTGTGTTATTTTTACTTCTCCAGAGAGTGAAACTCTGATGTTTATTGGATTTTGATAGTTATTATTCTCATGTTTTCTATTTTATTTATTAATGCAGAAATTCTTATTACCAAACTACAGATTAACAATTACAAATGCATAAACATTGTCTACATTTACATTCCCCCAGGTAATAATACAAACACCCTAGAGGAGATCCTACACTGGTTACCCAGTACCTACCCCCAAGAAACTATGGTGCTTGGAGATTTTAACATTGATTGGAACTCCTGTTCCTCGGAATTTCCTACAATCCCTGTCAACCTACACAGTTTTACGCAGCTCATATCCTCCCCCCATCAGGATAGGCAAACCCAATAACAAAGACAGTATCTTGGATTTGATACTTAGCAACAGCCACCCCTATATGTCCAAGTAAGGGACCCTCCCAGATGACCTAAGTGACCACTTACTTACGTACATTATCAAGCACAAGGTGGACAACTCCCACCAGACCACCTTTAAAACCATCAGAAATAATAAGAACGTCAACTCCACCAATTTTCAAAATGAACTTAAAGCTTGCAATTGGCCTAAAGCACCTTACACTGGATGATGCAGTAGCATAGTTTAATAACTTATTCCTTATTATTCTTGATTCTCACACTCCTGCTCGCTCTATTAAAACCAAAACAAAAACTGCCCCGTGGCTCTCAAAAGAGACCAATTCTAAAATCATAGCTAGAAATAAGGCATGGGACAAATGGTGTGGAACAAAAGACCCACTAGATCAACTCAGATACCGACAGCTAAGGAAATACCCCAAAAAATCTATTATACTAGACCAAAAAAAGTCTACTACCATCTTCAACAAAAATATCACAACAAACCTCAAAAGTTTTAGGCAGGAATAAACAAACTTCTTCACCCAGGACTGTCCTCTACTCCTACCCCATCAACTTCCAACCATAAATCCCCAGAGAATATTGGAAATACCTTCAATAGTTTCTTCACAGAGACTATTCAATCCCTAGCCATCCAACTGGCACCCAGCTCCTCCAACCCAAATTCTGCCACAGCCAATACCATATTCTCCTTTAGCTTTCAGCCTGTTTCTACATCACTTATCAGATCTTTAATTAAGAAATTAAAACCAACTACTCTAGCAGCTGATCTCCTCTCACCAGAGTATCTGTAAAAAGCAGCAGATGCCATAGCATACACCATCTCCATCATAATCAACAGAGCCTTATCTGAAGACACCATCCCCTCCATTTGGAAAACATCTCATGTAATACCACTCCATAAAAGAGGCAACTCCTTTGAACTGTCAAACTTTAGACCCATAGCTATTCTGTCACCATTAGCTAAAAGTATGGAGAGGTGTGTCCATAAACCATTTATGCATTATCTTACCCAGAATAAGCTGTTGGCTAACTCTCAGCACAATTTTAAGCCACACCACAGTGCCACCTCAGCCCTCCTATCCTTTTCTAAAGCCATAAACCATAACCAAAATAATAGCAAGCTTTCCTCAGCCCACTTTTTTGATCTCTCCAAGGCCTTCGATATGGTCCACCACCAAATGCTCATGCACACCCTTAAGGCATTTTCACCAAATAGCCATGCACTTCAATGGGTCCAATCTTACCTGTGTGGTGGACAACAAGCTGTCCTATGGCAGGGGAAACTATCAACCTGTCTACCCATCACCCTAGGTGTCCCCCAGAGCTCCATAATAGGACCCCTTATTTTCTCTCTTTATTAATGACCTTCCCACTGTCATCCCAAATGCTACCTGTATCCAATATGTGGATGACTCCACCTTGATTTGTTCAGCATCCTCCCTGACAGATCTAATGACATTAACCCAGAATACTTTCAATATAGTTGAAAACTGGCTCTCAAACCATCAGCTGTTATGAAACCCTAACAAAACAAATGTGCTTCTTTTCTCCCCCACTTGTAAGTCTTCCTCACTACTCTTTACCATAAAATCTAATAATGGTACCATTAACTCTCCAGATGCACAAACCAAACTCTTAGGCGTCACAATAGACAGCACCCTCAAATTTGATATCCATAGGTTCATAGGTTCATAGGTGTGTACTAGGCTAATGGCCCTGGGGCCTTTCCAAGCCTAGCCATTGGATTACCCTGGCATAGTGCCACCTGACCTTAGTTCCCAGTGCCTCTGTTGAGTAGAGCCACTGGAGTTATCCCTGGAGTGAATTTTCTGTTACTCATCCACTCATCAAGATTTCTCTTGAAGAGGGTCAGCGAGGTGCTCTACTTGACATGTATGGAAGTCTGTTGCATAGCATGGGTAGTCTTTGGGTTATGAACCTGTCCCTCCAGCATGTTCTGTTAATTGTGGTAATGAGACTGAGGCCTCTGGAGTGTGTGGTGCAGAGGGATTGGGATTTCTTTAGATGTAGCCTTTCTAACAGAGCTGGGTCAGACATGGCTTTGTAAGACAAGCAGAGATCGCCACTAAGTAGGCAATATGAGACAGAGAATAGTTGGAGTTTTTTGAGTCTGTCAATATAGGAAAAGGGTTTAAGGCCTATGATCCTCTTTTTGAGGTATTTTTGTGGCCTCTCCAGTTGTTGCGAGTGTCTAGTGAGGTATGTTAATCAAACTATCCAAACCATTAACAAAAAACTTGCCTCCCTCTATAAGATCAAACCTTTCCTTACTCCATTTGCTAGGACTGCTATTGCTCATTCCCATCTACTCTCAACTCGTCTCTATGCCTCCCCTCTACTTACTAATTTGAACAAATCCGCTCTTAGCAAATTCTCCAACTATTATAGCCATATTGCTAGATTTGCAACAGGTAGGGCCTATAGGACCCACCACTGTCATCACCTAAATCTTCTGGGGTGACTAGAATGGCCTAGCATACTTCAGTACAACCAGCTTATAATTGGCCACAAAGTTCTCAACCACCCAGATAATATGCTGCACTTAAAAATATCATCAACCCTTATACCAACCTGAAGTCACTTTGCTCTTCTAATAAATTACTGGTTCAAACATCCAAAATCAACAACTCTGCCGGGGACTCTCTTTTTGCTTACTCTGTTGGCAAAACTTGGAACTCTCTTCCTGCTCTCTTACTCAGTTCAAAAAAGGCAAGAGCTATACTTTAAAACTCACTGGCTATCTCCTTGTTCAAAACCTGACTAGATCCTTCTCTATAGTCTGCAATCATGTTACATTGCCTAGTCAATTTGTCAACACTGTTTTAAAAATGTATGATTATACTGTCGGCTTGCTCAACTGGAGCCTGTAAACTGTGCGTAACTTGTAATCATTTTGTGATTTTTACTGTATGTTCTACCTTGGAGCTTTTCTCCTCGGGCCTCTGCTGAAAATGCACATGTATCCAGTCAGACAATTCCGGTCAACAAATGTAAAATAAAATAAATAAATAAATACATATTAAATATTTTTATACCTTTCATTGTGGCGGGTCTTTTAGAGAATATGTTTACCATCTTGAGAGTACCTGTGCTTATTTTAGTGATGCCTTGGCCACTCCAAAAAGCCTGGCTGCATTGGGTACACTCTACAATTTATGTTAGTCTTGATTTTACTCCGTATAATTAGATACCATTGTAAGAGCCTGACAGTAGGGCGGCCACGGTGGTGCAGTGGTTAGCATTGCCATCTCACAGCAAGAGGTTCTCCGGTTCGATCCTCGGCGGGGGTGCCTTCTGTGCGGAGTCTGCATGTCCTCCCTGTGGTCGCGTGGGTTTCCTCCGGGTGCTCCAGTTTCCTCCCACATCCCAAAGACATGCTGCAGGTGGATTGGACACTCTAAATTGGCCCTAGGTGTGTGTGTGAGTGTGCCTTCTGTGGAAGGTTGGGCACCAGGCTGGCAACTTGACACTGTAAAACTCCCACTGCCATTCAATGTGGGAAAAAAGCCAGAAGAAGAAGAAGAAGTAAGAGCCTGACAGTGGTTGTCTGGTGGTGGCAAGGTTACCATCTAGTCTGGACAGAAGAGTTCCAGACAGAAGAGTTCCACCTATTAAATCTGTACTAGCCTTTCCCAGGTGTGTGTGTGTGTGTGTGTGTGTGTGTGTGTGTGTGTGTGTGTGTGTGTGTGTGTGTGTGTGTGTGAAAATCAAATACCCAGGTATTGGTGTGCCAGCTACTTGGAACTGGGATACAGTGCTCCAAAGTTAGTCTTGTTTGAGATCTGGAGAAACAGAGAGTGCAGTCCCAGTGGAGCATGTTCTCTGTATGCTCTGGGGGAAATTGTGTTTGATGCAGACAGCTGTGTTTAAAATCCTGTGTAAATCCCTTCCTGTTTTTAGTGACCATCTCATACCAGTGTCAGTGGTATTCAGGCTCCTTGATAATTGGCCCAGGGTAAAGCGAGGCTGTCACATTATCCACTAGCATGGCAACACAAAGCATGCTACCTCTGGAGATAACAGACCATATGACTTCTATGCAAAAAATAAAGTTTAGACAAGTAAGCACAAAGCCTTAGGTCCATTCAGTCTCATCAGTGAATATAGTATTACACCAGTCGGTGTTGATATAGTTCAGTTCTTGGGATGACTGGCAAAACATAATGTCAAATCCCTTATACATCTAAAGGAACATCAAGAAATATTCAAGAAAAGAGAATGTTTTAATACACTTGCGTCACAAAGGACTAATGTTAATATCTTCAGATCAAACAGAATATTCAATAAACCAGTATAAAATTAAAGTTCAGAATTATCTAATCCCCTGCTGTGATCTTCAAGGAAAAAAGTTTGCAGACTTTGATTAAAGTAAGTCTATCTATACTTTGTTTTGCACTCATCCACATGACACTTAGCTTCTAAACATTTTGCTTGATTTTTCTTTTTAACACTCTACTGTTCATCATCTCTCATGCGTAAGATATCCAGCTGCTCAAAACATACATATGGAAGCTGCATCCAATTCAGAACAGGAATATTTTTATGGTTATCTAGTGCTAAGATAAGACAATTATTCACTTAGTTAACCATTTTTATATATTTATTGACATTTGCTTTACAGGCACAATTATAATACCAGTCTCCTGTGAAAGCCTCTGAAATATGTAATTGTCATTAAACAAGCAATAAGGCGAGGTATGTGACACATTGTCAGGGATGTAGTAAGGCACAAGCTCACAGGCTTCATGCCTTTAGTTGCTGACTGCATATGATACTCATCCCAAGAGTCCTAATGTACTTAAAATGGAACACTTTTTAATGTTAAAATAAGCATGGAGAGAGTGCTTATAAGTGAAAAGAAATTGAATTTCCTTAAATTAGTTTTATTCAGGGTAATATTTTGGTACCTGCCTTAAAAATAAGTTAACAATTATGCTGGGGTGGATGATCTCTCAGTTCTGTTAAAGAAATGATACTAGCTTGCATGTAGCAATGCTCACTCTGCACAAGATACTTCAATGACAAATAATTTCACTTATCCCTTTAATAAACAGTACTACTGTATATTTGTAACCAGTTCTGTTTTTTCACCAGCAAGCTATAACTATTAATCAATTTAACAAGTAAAACAAACAGTTTCACTGAAAACATATCACTAGACAATTGTTTGTACAAAGTTATTCATACACACAGTCTGCTTATATGCTAGACTTGAAATGAAAACAAAGGCTATAAATGATAAAAAATGGAACCCAAAGTTAGAAGACTTGGTTGGTTTGTCTCACTCATTATCTCTATTACTAATTATAAACTATTTTTTTTTTTTTGGGGGGGGGGCAGTGACTGGTCTTTGTCTGATGCATCAAACAGTAAAATCACTATTACTCTGGAATAATTTGTGACATAGTATTGTATCATCTGTGCCAGCTAACCTCATTGACCTGACTAAATCATTTAACCTCAACAGGATTCTGCAGAGCAGAGCCAGATCCATCACTAGTTGACCTAGGCAGTTGCTTAGGGCCTGTATTGGCTGGGGGGGGGGGTTGGGTTGGGAAGGAGATAAAAATTATATTCTCTGTAAATGAAACAAGTCCTAAGACTTCAGTAAACATAGGAGGGCTTTAAGATTACAAGGGAGACATTCTATAACAGCACAGGGTGGTTTTACAGCCTCATGGGAGACTTTTGTAAAGAGCAGCAAGTTGCAGAAGCCTCAGCATTATGATAACACCCTAATTTGATTTAACGGCCAAAGCCAGGACATCAGACTAGTAAGCAAAGGGGATGTATCCATGAAATGGAGCGGAGTATGCAAAGATTTGTGTGTGTGTGTGTGTGTGTGTGTGTGTGTGTGTGTGTGTGTGTGTGTGTGTGTGTGTGTGTGTAATCCCCATTTTAGTGCACTGTCTAGTTTAGTGACTTTGCTCAGTGTCTAATCCTGACCGTCTATAATTGGCAAGAAAGTGCCTTAAACCTCCACATCTTCCTGGTCTCCTTTTTAATTATTTATTTATTTATTGTTTGTTTGTATATTTGTTTGTTTATTATTGTAAATCCTTGAGAATTACAGTCTATCAATACCAGTCATAGAATTTCATAGTTGTGTTGTTCAGTATCAGGAGTGTAACTGTTGACATACTTGCGTTTGTTGCAGAAGGCTGTGGATTCTCTTCCCACACCTGGTAGACTGATGGTGACACCACTGTGCCACATATTGGTGGGGAAGGGAGTGACAAATTCCTGAGGGTGTCTTCCTTTAGATTAAATGCCTACTAACTATGAAACTGTTGTGCATTTACCAGCCATTCCCTATTGCATACTACCAGCATGCCAAGTAACACAGGCAATTTTATTCTTAAAGAGCATTAGGTACTGAATTTGTACATGAAGCACTGAATGGTAGAGTAGTTTGTCAGCAGTTACTTATTCATTAGTTAAAGATCATTTTAATATGGAATTATTCAGATGACTTTTACTTCTGATGATATTGTGCATATCGACTCTTACTGCTGGATTATAATAGCAGTTTGAGTGACCTTTTATGGCTGAAATGTTCTGAAATGGGTAGAGTTGTAATTATTGGTTTACACTGCTTACCAGAAAAATGTTTGAAACTACAAGCTTTAAATCCACTGTAACAAGTGGTGCTGGATTAAACAAAGAATATAATTGAATACGATCAGGAAGATAAATCAAAGAAAATATGCATTAATGCATGGTCCAAAAAACATGAGTGCAAAGGGCCCATAGTTTGAAAACAACCACAAGGTACAGTTACTCTACTACTGGCCAGATGCATTTTCTATGAGTGAGTGTTTCAATGCAGTTTCAATAAATGTGAGTTTCTAAGGCAGAGAAGGTTACATTGCTCATGTTGAGTTTGTTTTCATTATAAGGCTGCATTGTTTTATTTAGCAAATTGCTGTCAGTGTTTGTGCTATAAAGTTTGTTAAAATGTTTTAAATTAAATGCAAATATCTGTAATTATTGTAGAAGTAAAGAATGAAATAGTATGCACACTGACAGGTTTGAACAGTGTTTTCTGGTAACTGGGGACAGAGAGAGAGAGAGAGCAAGTATTGAAATACTGGAATGGCTGCTGGGGGGCCAGGGACACAGACAAGGCCCTGATCCATTAACCTGCCTAGTGCCCCATTTGACCATGATCCAGCTCAGCTGCGGAGTATAACTGCTCAAATCTCTTTCTGAGATTCATATGTAAGATTCCACTAAAAGGAGCTGATATTTCTGAGGCTGTAGAACACAGATTATGAAGCATGCAGACAGTTACACTGTATAACTGACATCTAAGAATACACAATATATTGAACTAGTAAAATGAGACAAGCATTGAATATGCTGCAAAAAGAATCACATATTTAAGCAGCAAAAGAAGACTGAAAATTGTTGTACAGTCTGTCCAAAATACTGCAGCCAGCACCTTGCATATGGTCATCTTTTCATTCATTTTATTTCCACTTATGCCATGTTGATTTAAGATTGAATTGTTTTACTCTATATTAACCTGGCCGAAAGTGCTTTGTGCACTACCTTGTTAGTGATGTAATACTTGTCTTTTAATTTGAATCATGAATTGCCAGTTTTATTCCTATGACCTTTCTCACTCCTAATCTGTTCTATTCACTTGACTGTACTTAATCATTTATTGTGTAGACCACAGATGGGGTAATTTACTGTTGTACTTGTTCATAATTTTATGTGTATTTCCTCAGTGGTCATGATGTGATAAGTGGGGCTAAGTCTTACATGCAGATGCTATATCGTTTTGTGTCTTATGGCATCCTTCTTTTAGTAGGTGCCAGGAGCGCAACAATGTTGGGGTAACTCTGCTGGCAGTATTTTTATCCATCTGGTTCTTGTCTTGTTGTCACTTGGCATAGTCACCTATGCACATAGTGCAAAAATATATATATATATTGACAATGCTTCCCTGTGGGGGAGGGCTTGCATGTAGGTAGATGAAGCCTTATGGAATATCATCAGCAGGTAGAAGACTTACTTACAGAAATTTGTTCATGAATATGGCATTAGTGGGTTTGTGCAATATTGAACAGACAGATGATATTGTTTTGTGTGTGTGTGTGTGTGTGTGTGTGTGTGTGTGTGTGTGTGTGTGTGTGTGTGTGTGTGTGTGTGTGTGTGTGTGTGTATATATATATATATATATATATATATATATATATATATATATATATATATATATATATATATGAATATGAACAAGGTTGTTTAGCACTTGTACATTACATCCAAAGTGTTTCACAGTAGGGAAGGCTGTACACACACACTATTTATAGCAACATTTCCATTGTCACTCAATATACATGCAGTTTGCACTCTGACCCTTCATTGCCCACCAAGATTGTATAGTATTTTGAACAATAAATCATATCCATTACTGGTCATTGTACATTAATGCATATGCATGCCAGGGGCTGCAGCCTTTGTTTTTCCCCTGTACCATCATAACAATGCACACACTAGAGTTACTTTCAGATCCTATGGGTATATGAAAGTTCTCATCCATTAGAAGGAGTGGGGTGAGGTATAGATCCTCTCCATTCTGTGTAGAGGTAAGGATACGCAAAGTAACGCCGTTCACTGTCAGGTCTTTCACATAACATAGAGATTCTCCTCCTATAAGAAGAAGAATTCTTGCTTGAAGTCCCTCATTGTCCTAAGCATATTGTGTTGTTGTGGTTTGCTCGCCCTTCTGTTCCTGGATACTTCCTGCCCAAGTAACTCCAGTTATGGTAGTGTATGAACCACCTCCTGTGACCCATCCATAAACAATTTCCACATCACCTTACAGTGTATATCACTGAAGCTGCACACCTATTCCTGCAGCTCCTTCCATAACCCCTACTACCTCTTGTGCTGGGGTTTGGGGCATGGTCACATTCAGTGCAGTTGATCAAATGGTCACCACCCTACACCAGAATTGTTATGGCTCATGCATGTTATCATCCTTTCCACTTCAGCATACATTATCAGTGCATCCCTTGTTTTTTTTTTTTTTTGTTTTTTTTTTTTTATTTATTTATTTTACATTTGTTGACTGGGCTAGTCTAACTGGATATATGTCCATTTTCAGTAGAGGCCCGGGGAGAAAAGCTCCTGCAAGTATACAATATAACAGTAGACAAGTTTACAGAAAAATCATTAGATACAATAAAAAAAATGACATGAAATAAAAACACTTAGTAACAATTTTAGTAAGGGATACTCATAAAAAAGAAGTAAGACTTTTTTTTTTTTTTTTTTGTTATGAGGTTAGACGATAGGGAAAGAGCAATAGTTATCAGATGAGAGTAAAAGTTCACTTTTATCAGGGAAGTATACACTACAGTAGCATGAGCAATAGGAACCAAGTTTAGTTATTAAATTTTTGTATATTGGGTATAATCAGTCAGGGTTGGAGCAGGGACAAAGCCAATGATTCTTTAGATATTCTTTAAGATGCTTTTTGAATGGATGTGTGGAGGCAAGTGAAGACAGTTCAGTTGGAAGTTGATTCCAGCTTTTTCCTACTGTGTTGGAAAAGAGTAAGTCCCCTGCTTTGTTGTTTGATTTGACATTAGAAACAAGAGGTTTGCTTGCTGAGCGAAGTGTAGGGAGATTTTTGTAGGCGGCGATTAGATTATTGAGGATTGGTGTATTATTGGGGTGATAGAGGATTTTTTGGGTTATCACAAGTTGCTGATAGAGTAGCTTATTATGCAGTTCAAGCCATCCCAATTGTTTGAGGTTATGACAGTGGTGAGCTCTATAGGGGGAACAGGTAGCAAATCTAGCTATGTTATTATGACAGGTGGAAAGTTTATTAATGTTATTTCTAGATAGATTAGTATAAATTGCAGAAGCATAGAAGAGGATAGAGGAAAGGTGGGTCTGCGCAAGAGTAATTCTGGCTGGAGGGGTAAGGAAGGGCTTGATTCTATAGAGAGCACCTAATTTTTTGTTGACAGTTTTTATTGTTGAATTAATGTGTTCATCGAAGCTAAGGGAGTTGTCAATTGTAACTCCCAGTAAGCGGGTAGAGGTGTCAGGGACTATATTAGTGCCATTGCTAGAGGTTACTATGAAGTTAGGGATAGACGACTTAGGAGTAGGAGCAAAGAGTAGTAGTTTTGTTTTTTTGGGGTTCAGAAGGAGGCAGTGTTGCATGAACCATTTTTCAACAGTGTTTAATACTGATTGGGTTTGGAGTTGAAGAGAGTTTATGGATTTGGCAGAACAAATTAATGTTGAGTCATTTGCATATTGGATGCAAGTGGCTTGTGGAATATTGGTGTGTAGATTGTTAATAAATAATGAGAAGAGAAGAGGACCTAAAATCGAGCCTTGAGGTACACCAATTATCACTGGGAGGGAAGAAGAAAGGGTATTATTCCAAAGGACAGCCTGCTGTCTGTTTTCAAGATAGGATTTAAACCAAAGAAGTAATTGTGAGTCAAGTGATTGGGCTTTTAGGATTTCAATGAGTAAGTTGTGATTCGCCATGTCGAAGGCCTTTGAGAGGTCTATAAATAGGGCAGAAGAGAAAGTATTGTTGTTGCGATTTTCATTAATAGAGTTGGCGAAGGATAGTAGAGGAGTAGTAGTGCTGTGGAATGGTCTAAAGCCATGTTGGCAATTGGCAAGCAGATTATTGTGGATAAGGTGGTCAAGTAGCTGTCTATGTATGCATTTCTCCATTATTTTAGCAATGGGTGAGAGTAAGGCTATAGGCCTAAAATTTGATAGCTCAGTAGATGTGCCACCTTTGTGTAGGGGGATGATGTGGATAACTTTCCATATGGATGGGATTTTGCTTTCAGAGATAGTTCTATTTATAAGGATGGAGATGGGGTAGCTAATGGCTTTAGCTGCTATTTGTAGGTATTCTGCTGAAAGGCAATCAGCAGAAGGGGTGCAGGGTTTGAGTTTTTGAAGGAATTTAGAAATGAGGGATGTAGGAACAGGTTGTAAATGAAAAGTAGGAGTTGTAGGATTAGGGGTGTTTAGAGGCAATGTGGTGCTTGGTGGTATAGAATTTGCAAGGTTTAGAATGGCTTTAGTAAAATAGTTATTGAAAGCATCTGGAATCTGGTTGGAGTTATTTTGGAATCCAGAAGGTGAAGGAGTTTTAGAGTGTCCTGGTTGAAGTAGTTTGTTAATGCCTGACCAGAATTTTTGAGGTTGTGCTTTTTGGGATTGAAGGAGTTTAGAGTAGTAGTCTTTTTTATCTCTGAGAATGTCTTTCTTGGTGGCATTTCTTAATTGTTTGAAATAAAGGTGATCTGATGGACTTTTAGAAGCTTTCCATTTGTTCCAAATTTTATTTCTGAGGTGGATCTTTTGCCTAGTTTCCTTTGTTAGCCAGGGGGCAATTTTGGTCCTTAGGTGGGAGGATCTAATTGGGGCATGGGAGTTTAAGATCTGTAGGAATTTTGTATTTTATTTTTGCTTGGAACAGTGTATATAATCACTTATAGTAAGACATGGCCTTTGCTCAAAAGAGGTGTTGTAAACTGTGCGTATTACTTGTATGCCACTTAAGCAGTTAACCCATTTGCTGTGCTTTTAACTCCTTTGAGATCCTCAGATATCACACTGCATGTTGTGCTAAGCTGTGTCTTACACATCCTGTAAACAGACTATTTCCCCTGTGCACAGTTAATGGGAGCTTGGGATAATGTATTATACACTCCTTATGTGCAGGTTTCTCCATTGTGCACCTCTTACAAGTCAAGTGGTGGTGACCATGTTTCCCAGGTCATTCATGCTACCTGGTATGATGACTTACCATTTTTTGCCCCCACTCCCAACAACTGCAAAGCAGGCTTGTCTTTTTCTGCTCATTTTACTATGATGTGTTCCACTTGTGTGTGCCCTATTTGACTTTCCATATTTGTTGCTATCCAGTCCCCTCTTTTAGACATGCCATGAATCTGTTCTATAGTCATTCTTCCACATGGTGCTGTATAGGAGCCTGACAGTGCATTTTCTTTCAATGCTGTTGACAGACAATTTTACCTACCTGCATTTATGTGCTCAATATGTGCTTTACTGACCTTTAACTCCCAGTTCCTCAGGACAGTCTTCCCCCATTCTAACCTGTCTGTTGTTGCCTTTTGCATATTTCCTTTGCGTTCCTTGTCAACCTATCTCACTCCCTGTGGAAGCCTGTGATGTCATTCCATTGCTGAGATTTCTAAGTAAGTTTTCTGCTGCCTTCCACATTTTGTTCTCCATCTTGTGCTACATATTTTTCCAGTCTGTGTCTTACACATTCGTCACAAGTCTTTTTGTCTCTGTTTTTTGTGATATTTTGCTGAGGTAATAACTTTCATAAATTTATTTCTTTTTCTTTAGATTTAATTTGTAGTACTCTGTTTCTATATCACTCTATGGTTATCTTTCATCTAATTCTGCTTGTGAATTCTTGTGACTTGTCAGTGCTCTATAACTTCTGATCTATGATTATTTTAGATTCCTTCATTTACAGATTGCATACTTGCATTGTTACTTGAATTTTGCCCTTGTTTTATTTCATTTTGTTTTACTTTAAATGTGTTATTTTAATGTAAAATAGTTGTTTCCTTGGAGATTCTAAAGATCTTGAATAGGGTCAGCAAAGATTTACATTGCATTATTTGACTGCAAATGAATTAATTTCAGATGATTTGAGGAAGGAACTGAGAAGAAAGATTTTTCACAAAGATATTCAGAACAGGAACATTTTTAATTTTTAGTATATGTTAGTACTCTGTGATGGATGCTCTGTTATTATTTTGAATTATTTAATGTATAGTTAGCATACTTATATTGTTCTGAGAAGAAGCATTTTTATTTAATGTAAGCAGAACAGTATAATGTTAATTTTGTAAGCTATCAAACACCTGTGATTGCTACTGTCTGATTATTTTGAATTTATTAATAATTTCCATACTTCAATTGTATATTTTAATTTTCTTTTGCATTATTTCAGCTTGTTTCCTTTTAAACTTGTTGATCTACCTCAAAGCTGCCTTTTCTGTGAGATTTAGAAGATCTCACTTATGGACAGTTAACAAAACTTTTTAAGTATTTTTTTTTTGATTGCAAAGGAATTTAGCAGATTTGTTTAAGGAGCTGAGAAGTTGCATTTTTAGTTCAAGGTAAGCAGAACATGAAAAGGATTAATTCTGGGAGCTTCTAGTATTATTTTACTTCTGTTCTGTCATTTTGAATTTATTCATTTATAGTTTGCATACTTGTATTGCTTCTTTTCTTTTGTTGTTGTTTGAGTTAGTTTTTTTTTGTTTAAATTGCATTTCTACTTTAAAGTTGCTTTTTTCTTGGAGTTTCAAAAGGTCTTTGCTAGGGCCGCTTAGTGAAGATTTGTTTGCATTCTTTGGTAGGAGCTGAGACGTTTATTTATTTGTTTATTTATTTATTTTGTTTAAGGTAAGCAGAATAGCAACATTTTTATTTTTTGGGAGAAGACAGTAGATGTTGAGGAGGTTCATAGGTAGGTACTAGGCTATCTGTCCAAAGGCATTTATAAGCCTAGCCGGAATGTGTTGGCTTTTGCCACCCCTTAGATTAGTTCCCTGTGCCTCTGTCCAGCAGAGCCTCTCAAGTGATCCCCGGGGTAAACTTCCTGTTTCCCATCCACTCGTCAAGGGTTCTCTTGAAGTGTGTTAGTGAGGAACTCTGCCTAATGTACACTGGAATCTTGTTCCAGAGCATGGGAAGTCTCTGGGACAGGAATCTATCCCTCCAGCATGTCCTATTTATTGTTGTGGTGAGGTTTAGATCCCTAGAGCATGTGGTTCGAGGGGATATAGTTTTCTTTAGGTGGAGCATGTCCATCAGTTCTGGGTTGGACATGGCCTTGTACATCAGGCAGAGATCACCTCTGAGTAGGGGGTATGCAACTGAGTACAGCTGGAGTTTCTTCAGTTGAGCCGCATAGGGCATCTGTTTGAGGCCAGTTTTCCTCTTGGTGAGGTACTTCTGTGGTCTTTCCAGCAGTTGCAGGTGTCTTGTAAGGTACATCCCAAATGGGGCATTGTACTCTATGATGGGGTCTGATGAGTGATGCATAGAGGGGCACAATGACCTCTTTTGATCTGGATGCAAACCCTTTTGTGATAAGGTGGGCCACACAGAAGAATTTTCTAACCACTTTGGCAATGTGATTATCAAAGGAGAGATTACTATCTACTTGGGTCCCCAGATCCCTTATTTTGTCTTCCGTATTTAGGGGGCTACCACCTATGTGGTAATTTGTGGACACTTTGTTTTTTTCCAAAGGGGATAAGTATGCACTTTTTGGCATTTAGCTTGAGGCCATGGTTTTGACACCAGGTATCTGTCTCAGTGAGACCCTTTTGGAGGATGTCTGTGTCAGCCGTAGAGTCAATTATAGCCCCTAGTTTGCAGTAGTCTGCGAACTTGGTCAGCCATAGTCCTCCTGTGCTTGCCTGTACCACTGAGAAGTATATGCCAAACAGGAGGGGTCCTAGGACTGAGCCCTGGGGAATGCCACTTGTAACCGGCATAGATTCAGACATAGTTCCTGCAACTCTTACCATGTGGTTTCTGTCCATGAGCCAGTTGGCAACTCATCTCATAACATAGGGGTTTATGTTCAGGCCGGTGAGCTTGTGTATAATACCAGAATGGGGAATAGTATCAAAGGCCTTTTCCTAGGTCTAGGTAGGCTGCGTGGACCACCTTTCCCTCATCTATAGCCTTGGTAACTGTCTCAAAGATGTCTACCAGGTTTAGGAGGCATGATCTGCTCTTAACAAAGCCAAACTGGGTAGAGTCCAGTGTTTGGAGGTTCCCAATGTCTCTGTAAATGAGATCCATGATGATGCGCTCCATAGCCTTGCAGACCAAACTAGTCAGGCTTATAGGGCTATAGTTCCTGGGGTCTGTTGTGGCTCCATCTTTGTAGAGCAGAGTAACCATTGCTGTGCGCCACTCTATGGGTATGTAGCCTGTGGAGAGGCTGAGTTTGAACAGTGTGTTTAGGTGAGGGGTTAGTTCATCTTTGAGCTCATGTAGGATGCAGTCTGGGACACTGTCCGGTCCCATTGATGCTGTGTTTTTTAGCTTTGGAGATGGCTGTTTTAACCTGAGTGTCTGTGATTTCAGGGGCACTACATTCTTCTGGTATGGTTATGGGCCCTTTTGGGGGTGAGAGGGGGGTGAAGTTTGCACTGAACCTGTCTGCCAGGATGTTGGCGATATCGGTTAGTTCAGTGTATTTTGTGCTATTCTGCACTAATTCTGAGCAGATCTGGGAATTGCTACTTAGATTCTTGACATAGCTAAATAATGCCTTGTGGTTATCTTTGGAGTCCTTGGCAATTTTTCTTTTGAAGCTAGCCTTGGATGGTTTTATGAGGGATCATACTTTCTTGCTGATACTGATCAGGGATGTCTTCCCCTCTTGGGATTTTACTCTTTTCTGTACTAGTTTCCTCCTTGTATTGTATAGTTTGTTTATGGCAGGGGTCCACCAGACTGGTTTCCTTTTCTTGCAGGAGTGAGTCTTGGTTTTGCTTGGTGTAGCATGACCCATGCATTCTTGTAGGTGCCCGTAGAGTGCATTAGTGAAGGATTTTGCAGCTTAGGCAGCGTAATCCTTTAGCATGGGGAAGTTGAAACGTTCCACCTCGGTCTTATGTCACGTGAAGTTTGCTTTTGAAAAGTTTTTCACAGTGGTTTCTTTGACCAGGGGTGGGGGCAGAATGTGGATATCCAGACTGATTAATTTATGGTCAGATCTAACCAGCAAGGGGTTGACCACCAGTGTGGAACACTGGTTGCCCATGTTTGTGATGACCAGGTCCAATATGTTGTCACCTCTGGTGGGGGTGTTGACCAGTTGATCCAGGGCGTTTGAGTTTATAAATTCTAGGAAATGTTGGGCAAGGGAGTTAGTACTTGAGTAGTTCTCCCAGTTAATGTTTGGGAAATTGAAACCACCCAATATCGGAGTGTTTGGTAGGACCTTTATATTTCCCAGTGTTTCCAGAAATGTGGAATGGACATGGTGGGTGATCTGTAGCAAGCTACAATTTGAATTGCACTTCTGCCCATTGTTAGTTGCACGTGGATGATCTCTGATGCATCATGCTGTGCCAATAACCTGGAGGGGTGGGTATTCTTGATGAATAAAGATACACCCCCGCCTTTTGTATTTCGGTCCAGGTTTTGTGGCCAAAATATATGGTATAATTTGTAGCCTAGTAGTGCTGGGGTGCTCTCTGGAGCCTTAAACCAGGTTACTGTTACTGCACATATATCAATTTTCTCCATACTGAGGAGTACCTCGAGTGCATGCATTTTCAGGTTTAGACTTCTGGCATTGAGTAGCATTACACTCAGTTTTTTTGTTACTTGTGGTATTTACGGCAGTGGGTTTGTCTTTTGAGCCTTGCCTAAATAGGCACTATGGGGCTGGCAAGAGCCTTTGCCAGTATTCAAAAGCCTAAGGGTGACAGGTACAAGCTGTCTCTAGTGAAGCAGCGTGGCTTGTCATGCATGTCATCCCAGGATGATAGACACTGGATCCCCTTTGAATGACACCAAAAGCTTATCCAATTGTTGAAATTGATACTTTTTTCCTTATACCATGGTATCAATCTTGGTGAGGGCAGGATGCTACTCAGGGTCAGGGTCATACCAGCCTGGGCTACCTGGTCAGAGAGCTCTTACATGTCTCTTTTCATGTAGTCCAGGGAGGTACGGCTCAGGTCATTCACACCAACATGGACAATGACAGAGTCGTATTTGTACTTGTTCTAGAATGAACTGAGTGCTTGTGTTATGTGGTCGATCCTGGCACCTGACAGGCAGCTAAGAGTAACCTTCTTCTTGTTCAGCCTAGTGAGTGGGACGTCAGTGTGCCTGACTATAGAGTCACCTATTACTAGTGTGTTGGGTATGTTATTTTGCCTTAAGGACTGTGATTGCGTGGCACACTGACTTTGAGAAGTATGTGTTTCATGGTGTGTCTTGGGGGGTGGAGGTTGCTTGGATGTCTGCTTTGGAGGTCTCTGTTGCTTTTGCAGATTTTTATTTTATTTAGAGCCTCCGAGTATGTTTTTGTGCATTTATGTGTGTTTTTTGCTGGTGCTGGTTTCACAGGTCTCTGTGAGACTGTTGGTGTGACGCAAGTAATTCCCTTCTCCTCTTGACTGTCTGGTCCAGTCTTGGGTTAAGAGAGCTTAGCCTCCAGTTTGGCTATATAATTGCATCTCTCGCATATATTACTGTTTGGTGGAAGGAGGAGAGGATTGTCTGTGTACATGAGGCAGTTGTAACATTGCCTCAACATGCCCAGATTCACCAGTTGGATCAGAGAGTACACCTGAAACTGCCCTTTGGACATGCCTGGATAGGTACAGTGGGCTGTTTTACTGATTGGCTGGTAAGGTCGAATAGAGAGCCTTATCCTTCTCTACAGTATGGGGGGGGGTCTAGTGCTAAGATTTATTAGAGCTTGCTATGAGTTTCGAGCAAGTGCCAGCTGAGAAGTGAATGGTTTGAGTGCTTAAGTTGAAAGTTTGCCTAGTTCCAAGGGAAAATTTGAAGAGTAGACTTTGTGGAGGCAGGAATAGTTACACCCTAGCTAACCAGCGCTGCTCGGAGTGCAAAACGGCGCTAATGCGGGTTTTATAGCAGGGAAATGAAAGAGATAGAAATTAGCCCAAAATGGTCAATAAACTACTAATTTCTGAGCTGAAACCTCTCCTCCAGGGACAGATAGGCTGCTCAAAGCTCCCATCTCTCACAGGTGAACAGAGAAACTTCCTTCTATCCAAGTAAGGTATGGGCAAACACAGAAACTTGTAACACAGCCCTGAATTCATCACTCACCTGAAAACTGGACTATGCTGGCTTATAAAGGAGGGGGGGAAAGTATATATTTTTGTGAAAGCTCTTACCTTAGACTGGTAAAACTTGAATAACCCCACCCTCCTATGTTTTCTTACCATTAAGATGCATACTGCAATATGTACAGTATTAAGTATTTTTCCAGCTTACATTTAAAATCTTCTGATTTCTGGAGCATCTGCAAACCAGCATGGGATTAATGTTTGTGCTTTCTTCTACATGACAGGAGAAACAAGTGGCATTTTTATCTTATCTTCATAAAGACTAATGATCACTGGAAATCCTAATGACTGCATAGTAAAAGTCAGCTTGGGTTTAGTGCTATTATTTTGCTCTTGGTGAGAGATGGACTAAAGAGACATGCATTCCTAACTGCATCTGAATTGGCCATTTTGTGTGGGACTTCCTTGATCAGTCAGGCTGCTGTTTCAGGAGGAACATCTCCAGTTTACATTTTAGACCATGATGCATCCTGGTGATATGTAGTGATGAACTGCTGCAACTATTGCCTGGGGTATTTATCAGAAAAAGGCTGCAATAAGCCTGCTCACCCATAAAACATATGGGATGAGACTACTATCATCAAAGAGCCTTCTACCTCCCTCTCAGACACTGGCCTGGGACTACTGCTACTGTTTTGATCCTGGTGAGTAATGGAGCAAAGGGACACTAATTCCTTGCTGTGGATGACTATGGTTAGACCAGCAATAGTAGTGTCAGGTAGTAGCCAGTAGAATAATCCCTAGTGATTCTGTACCTTGGCAAACCTTACTTAAATCATGTCATACTCTTTGTAGCCTATATTGCAGTGCACGTGTACTACTGTTACTAAAAATGCAACAGAGTATTGGTGTTAAATTTAAAATTTTCTGTAACCAGCCTAGTGTATATTGAGTTTTCTTCTAGCTGGCTATATTATTTAAGAATGGATGTTTAAAATAGGTGCACTTTTCTCCTATTCAGTGCTCTTGCCTGGTGACTTTTTTGTTTTTAAATAGCTATTAAAGAAAGTAGCATTGACTGTCATGAGACATATGTATATACCTTTTACTCTATAAATTAGCTGTATAAAGTTAGGAACTTTGTGTAAACATTTAAATATTCTATAATAAATAAACCTAGATTATTTATTTACTATAGAATATAAACCTAGCTAAGCCGCGGTGGTGCAGCGGTTAGCATTGTTGCCTCACAGCAAGAGGTTCTCCCGTTTGATTCTCAGCTGGAGCACCTTCTGTGTGGAGTCTGCATGTCCTCCCCGCAGTCAAATGATGTTAAAGACATGCAGGTAGGTGCGAGTGTGAATGGGCGTGCCTTCGTTGAAGGTTGGGCAGCAGGCTGGCAGCTCAGCACAGTAAAATCCACAGCCAATCATGAGCGGACCAGAGTTTTGCTGTGGCGACCCCTAACTGGGAAAAGCTGAAAGGCTTTTTTAGTAAATAAACCTAGCTATACAGTGCCTAGCATATGTGATCCTAACTTTTAGTTCAGTGTTAGTGTTTAATGTTCGTACTGGGTATAAACTAAACCTACAGTGTTCACTAGCAATCAGCAACTGTTCTGTACTGTATGAAAGTGACTTGTTTAGTAGTAGCAGGAAGTGTTCTGTACAGTACTATGAGTTCTAATTCTGCAAATTACTTTATTGGTTCATAGGGTTCATACTAGGCATGCAGTCCTGGAGACCTGTTTAAGTGACCTGGTCAAGGTCACAAAGTAGGCAAATGAAGACAAAAATATTCAAACTCTGTATACTGTGGTGGTGATGCTGCAGTAGCATTGTTGCCTCACAGTAACACGTTGTCCTGTTCGATTCTCAGCTAGTGCATCTTCTGTGTGGAGACATGCGTGAATGGGCTTACCTTTGTTGGAGGTTGTGCATCAGGGCTGGCAACTCGGCATGTAAAAATCTACTACCAATCATTAGCGGACCAGAGTTCTGCTAGGAAAAGCCGAAAGACACAACAACCCTTGTTACAGGAAGCAGCTCATGAAAAAGTCAAAGCTTTTCTTTCCTTTGCTTTCTGCCAAACTGGTATGTAAAATTATCAGTACTTTATGTAATATAGACTAACACCGTCAGTTGACTGAATATTGTTAGATTAGGTACAACCTAACTTCAGAGTATCACAATAAATACTTCACTCATAAATCTTTAGCGTCTCTATAGTAGCCTCACTTCAGTCCATGAGTAGTTTGACCAGCCCTATTCTTCTGTCTTCTGGCAACATGACATAGCAGTCTACTGTCATCTACTGTCATCATATCTCTGGGCAGCCTGGTCACATTAGATATTCTAAGGTGCTGTAAAAACTGCTTTATGCTTACCAGCTGTTAATTGCTTCTATCAACTTATAGGGTAACCTGCAGGAGATGTGAGCATTTAAGAAACATGCAAACCTCTTGCAGCAGATAATCAGTAAGCACTGTACTGGCACAACAGTTCATCAGTTCACAACACAACAATAGGCTTATAATAAATGCTGAGGTTATAAAATTAGTTTGCCAATGTCTTCTTGAACCCATTGTAAAAGTTATCCACCTCCAGTATACAAGGCAACACATACTTCCTATCCACTTGCACATAAAGAAAATGTACATTGTTTATTGAGAATTCACTAGGAAAGCACACCTAAGCCTTGCTATCTCTGCTTCCGGAAAGAGAAATGTTTTAGTCTTGGTGACTCTATAGTTAGGCATTCAGATTCAAAATCACCAGAGTGGATAAGAACAAGGTAGTTGTAAGGTGCTTGTCCATTTCTAGGATATCAGATGTCACAAGGCCTCTAATGTCCCTTAAACAAGACAGATATGGCTACGGCTTAGTGATTGCTCCTGTGAGAGAGAATGACCTGTGATGCTCCACCAAGAAGACTGTGCACAGAGATATGATGAAACTCCCTATGCATGTCTTACAGGCAGGATGTACAGTTCATGAGTAGTATTGTACCTTGATAATGAATGATACCTGGATAGCAAGCAGACATAATTGGCTTTAACAAATAGATAAACAGTTGGCATCATTCTAAGGGAATGCAGTATGTATCATTCAGGGATGATATAATAGGTAACATTTTGTTTTGTCAGGGATGGCCTACACCTGTCATACCAGAGCTTTCACATAAAGATAAAGCTGCCTCCACACTGCCTGCATTAGGTGTAGATCCCATGTATGTTATATCATAGAAAGTTCAGACTCAAATTTGGACAAAATTATGGCAGCGCTACACAATGCTTGAAGATGAAACAATAAGATGATGGAACTTCTGGCGCTAATGGAACTTGAACACATTCATATTTTGTATAGCTACTGTGACAAAGTTTCATTGCTGTCCCAGCGCACTTTCCATACCAAAGTTTGGCACATATCACTCATACAGACCTCAGATAACTGTTGAGAGTATCTGAATTTGACACAAACATTATTACTTCATGGAAAATTACCCATAGCCCTAACTTGAGCTCTTGTGATTTCAAATCAATCAAATCACTCTTAACAAATCCAACTATTACTTCAATGCTAAAAATCTTCATCAATGCCCCCCACAGATTGTGAAAATTACCTTCACAAATTTTGAGGCATTACATATCAAACCAAAAACTGTCTTTCTAGGGAACTTCATTTACCTAAGCATTTGCTGGCACATTACTCTTCTAAAATGTGCATGCCCAGAAGTTGCAAAACTACATATGAGAGGCTCTAATAATCTTGCTCTGGTCATTACCAACCTAACTCCTGCCTGTACTCCAGCCCTTAACTATTACCCCTGGTTAACTCTGACCAGAAATCAGTCATCCTCTCCACCAGACCAAGTGGCACCACCTGACCACCAAATAAGACCACCTTCAGGGACTTCTCCAGGGAAAACATATTTCATTTTGTAGCAGGTCTAGGTAAAATTCCCAACAATTTCCCCACAACTGGATCCAAAAGAGAGAGAGCAGCTGCAATAACCTCTGAGTGTTGCCAGCACCTATACAACTAAATAGAAAAGGCATTACCAGATGGCCTTAAATATAATAATACATTTATGAATAGGCCTCTTTGATGGAACTGCAGTATTTAGAAATTGTCCAAAAAAGAAGAAAAAACAACAGAAAGTTGTAAGAAATCCCCATTTCCCTACATGAAGACTGGACTCAAACATACTAGCAAGAAACGTAAGAGTACTAATAGAAAACAGATGAGTACAAGCTTAAGGACAATACAAATTACAGATTCTTCTTTAGTTATGGTAGGAAATTAGCACATAATGTTAGACCATGCAGTCAGTTCATCTATAACACTAGCACATATTCTAATCCCAAGGACATAATCAATACCTTAACAAACAAATTTAGTGTTAACTTTACACCACTTAACTGCATTATTGCCCCCATTAATTCCTGATTATTTAGTTGCCCTAAAAATCACTTTAGAACAAGTATCAAAATCCCTCTCAAACATTAAAAATAATATTTCCATGGGAGCAAACAATACACCAGTCTATATTTTTATCACTGCAAAGTATGCAGTGTCCGAGCCTCTAACAAAGAAGTTCAACTTCAGCATATCCACAGGGTTTGTGCCAGATAACTGTATGGTGACATCCCATACAAATGGCATCTCCTTTGTGAACCACGTTAATTATATGCCCATTAGCCTCAACAGCCTCTTATACAAAGTCCTGGAATATACAATAGTAGAACACATTAATATGGGCATAGGAAACTTAAGTGAACTAGATGTCAACTAATCTGATTTAGTGAAGGACAGGTCCTATCTCTTGAAAATAGTAATTTTCTTTAAAAATAACAAAGGCTGTAGAAATTGGTGACTCAGTGCACTCTGCTTATCTTCATAGTTTCATAGGTTCATAGGAGGTTACTAGGCTAGCAGCCCTAGACCCTTTATAAGCCTGTCCTTGGTAAGATGGACGTACTTTACAGATCAGCACTGACTACCCCTGTCCATGAAGGACATGGGTGCCAGCCCCGAGGTGAATTTGCAGTCACCCATCCATTTGTCCAAGTTGCGCTTGACCTGGTCAAGACTTTTGACACTGTACACTATGGTGATATTAAAGAAATAGGTAATCTTAATGTAAACCCCAAGAGTATCTGTTGGATAGAAAACTGATTCACCAACAAATTCCAAGTTGTGAAAATAGCTAGTACCATCTCTGAATATAATACTGTAATGAGGGTGTACTGCATGTCTCAGTGTTAGTCACTCTCATTTTTAGCATTTATTTTGCAGAGAAACAAGTCAGTACTCAGAAGTGTGGTAAAGCAAGGACTAGAATATTCGCATACCTTGGGTACCAAAAATGGTCAGTATGGTTTGTGATATAAAATGCTTGCAACTAGGATTGTGTCAGTGTGGTATGATTTCATTTATAAAAATGTACAATTGCTTATATCGTAAGTGATGGTTTAATAAAGATGTTTCTTGTTTTTAAAAAAAAAGGGGGCAGGAATTGAATAAGTTTTGCAATGTTGCTTAGGTTATATAATATAGTAATATATGTGAAGTATAATGTTTGTTAATGTTAATTTGTGAATACAGTTTGATTACTTTTGTATAAATGTAAATTTGCGTAGGTCACGAGTGATAATTCAGTAAAGGTGTTTGGAAAAAAAAGCTAAATGCCTAAAAACAGAGCTGTAGAGTTCGGCAAAAAAAGGTTGTTCCCACCTCATTCATCATAAATGCTATGTCTCTTTAATAGACAGGTATACCACTCTGTTGCTAAGATTTAGACATTGTACTATGATATTTTTATTTTTTAACAACATTTTAACTTGTTCCTAAATTTAGTGCCTTTCTTCAAATTTTCCTTATAAAGATGGGTGCAGACTTCAACAAATAACTGAAAAACCTTTACTTAAAGATTTCCTTTCACTTGTTATTTGAGGTCTGGTATCTAAAGACCTTCTAATGCATAGAATAAGAAATTGCTCCTTTTTTAAAGGTCTCTGTTATGCCTTTTAATTTTTAGAGGGTGAAATGTTTTCAGTCATAGGATACCTATATACTTATAAAATAATTACCTCTTTTTCATTCAGTCATCATGTTTCCAGCATAGTCAGAAAATCTTCCTTTCTGTCTCAGTAAATTTCTTCATACTGTTCTTCTCCCTTATCAAATCCATCACTGATTACAATGTACCTTTTGGTATGTACTCATTGCTTATATGGAAAGGTCCCAAAGATTTGTAATCTAGGAAATTAAAGGCCTTAAGCTCTTCAACTATCGCAGTTATTAACACTAACATACTTCTACAGCTTTAATTTCATAGCCTAACTAACAAAAGACCGAACCTGTTTGACTGCCTGTTTGTTTTCAAAACCAGTGGTCCTTCCACCACCTACACTAGGGAACTGAAATGTGCAGTAACAAACAAACAAGACTCACTGGAGGTGTAAGTCCCTAAGTCAGTATATTCCCAGCCTATGGTGTAAACTAATATACTATGGTGGCCTGTCGCAAGTGTAACACTGGATATTTACCAGAAAAAGGCTGCAACAAGCCAGCAGACCCATAAAGACAGATGAGTATTACTAAGTGCTTGAAAAGGTAATAAGTACTTTTAAATGTATCTTCTGGAAGGTGTATATGGCTAGGCAATGCCACTAATACATAAGATCAATATTTGTTGAAGAAATTTGCTTTCAATTTTTAGTAAGTGTTTTAATGTACTTTTATCTCTATAATGTGCAGGTATAACAATTATCTGTGAACATTTCTATAAAAAAGTACTAATTCAATACTTTAGTACTTTCTTAAATAGTACTATCTATAATAGCCAGAAATAGAGGAAAATGTTAACTATCTGTAAAAGAAAATAGAAGAGATGTGTTAAGAATATAAAACCACCTTTAATGTTTGACTCAGGGAGATTATTTAAATACACTTATTTTTTATTCTACAACAAAGTAGAGATTGGTTTATTAGTAGATGTAATGTTCACACTCCATCAACAAGAAACAGAGTTATTGCACAAATAAAAATATTTAGAAAGATGTTCACCATTGTCACTGGTGCATGTGCCAGACAATCACATTTGAATTTTTTTCAAAATGTCCACATCAGCACTTATATTCTGAATGATCCTATTAAAGTTAACTATAATTAAATACCCATTTTTTAGTTTCTTTTTATCCCACTGTTTAGAGTTCATTTTTCAAATAGTTAAGTTTTAACATGTGATGAGTTTCATATATATTTACTATTACTGATAGGGGAGAAATTAAACATATCAATGTTTAGTTGGAAAACAAACAGTTGTACAAAGGTAGTTTAATTGAATGTCAATATTACAAGTTAATTTGTCTGGCAGATACCTATACTTTTTCCCAGTATTGTTTGACACATAGCATATTAACATTTGAATTTGTGGTGATATTCCCCAGAGGAAGTTACAGGGGGTGCAGCTGTCATACACTCAAATAAAAAGGCCATGGCAAATAACTTTTAGTGATTTCATTTTGTGTTAATGTGACTAACTGAAATTTCTTTTGAGAAGCCAAAATCAATCCATTTAATTTACACTTCAACATTTAACTATAATCTTCAGATACCTATAATAAGGTACAAATTTTGAAGCATTCTGAAAATATAAGATAATGCACATGCAAATGAAATGGTATTAATATATTAGTTGATAAAATGGACCTACAATGCGCAGCAAGGTATAACACAAGCAATCAGTGTATTACAGGACATTTAACCATGTATAGTGATACAGGCAGAGGCTGATTCATATATGATTTTTTTGTCATAAACATTTTGCATAGATAAATGCATGAATCCGGTTGAAAAATGTTCTTACACTTAGATCAGAACATCTTTAATGATTTATAGAGCATGAACTGTAAAACATTATTGGATCAAGAGAAAACTTCTTAATGTGCATTTTTATGACATTCACTGAAGCCTGTCAGAACTCAAAAAATGTTTTAATTAATAAGAAATTAAATCTGCAGGCAAAAATCATAAATAAATCTTGTTATCATGTTGATAAATGTGAGAGATGTGTATTTTTATTAGTAAGGAATCAGGATTCAGGCGAGTAATAAAGCTCATCTTTGACTGATTTCTATATTTGTCACTAATGGCATTACTTCTTCTTCTGGCTTTTCCCAGTTAGGGGGTGCCACAGTGGATCACATGTCTGCTCATGATTGGCAGTGGAGTTTTACAATGTCAAGTTGCCAGCCCAGTGTCCAACCTTCCACAGAAGGTGCACACACACACACACCCACACACACCCACACACACCCACACACACACACACACACCTAGGGCCAATTTAGAGTTTACAATCCACCTACAGCATGTCGTTTGGGATGTGGGAGGAAACTGGAGCACCCGATGGAAACCCACGTGACCACAGGGAGGACATGCAGACTCCGCACAGAAGGCACCCCTGCCGAGGATCGAACCGAAGAACCTCTTGCTGCGAGGTGACAACACTAACCGCTGCACCACCGTGGCCACCCAGTAGCATTACTTCTACTATAATTAATTCATTTTTGATTATAAACATGTAGTAATATTGGTGAAAGATGAAAATTATGTTTTTTAAAGAAACCAAATCAGCAGGAATGAAAGACTTATTTGTTTTGAATTTCATAATGGCAGATTTTGTTTTTTTATAGAATGATGTATGCATTAACCACTGGAATGAAACAACAAGGTATAGTATTCAGAGAAACAGATTTATTATCTAACACCTACCTCACCTGTGGAACAGACTAGCCCTACAAGTTAAACAAAGTGACACCTGAACATCCTTCATATTAAACTTGGATAATTGGATGAATACTCATACCTTTGTCCTGGGACTGGTCTGTTTTGCCTTTCTTTTGAAGGGGGTGCAGCATGAGAGTGGGTATTATCAAATTGAAAATACTAGTTTGACTCAGTTGCAATGCATTTACTAGGATTTTTAAATAAAGATAATTGCTGATATCAATTAAATTTGTATGCGGACTTATTGATGCATCTATCTCTTTCTACATACTGCAAAAATATTTATATATTTCAAAGGAGTGTAAGGTGAACCATCACATTTTGTTGAAGTAATATGATTATATCTGAGATTTAGCTTCAATAAGCTAGCACAATGTTTAGAAAGGATGGAAGCCCATTCAACATATTTTGTACATACTTTAGATTCATGGGTTCATATGTGATTACTAGGGTAATGGCACAAGAACCTTCACAAGCCTAGACTAGCCAATAGCAATATTATATATAAATTCCCTAGATATGGGATAGGGTAGTATCAGAGTATTGGGTTTTGGGGTTTGGAGCCCTGAGTCATTTTACAGACTGCAATTAGTGAAAGTATTGACACAAGTAATGACTTCAATTCATTCTGATTATTCATGAAATAGGTAAATTTACATTGATCAAAGTTATAGTGTCAGTAGTTCAAAAAGTAACAAATTCATCTTTAGTGCAGAATGCTTTAGATTCTACTCCCACAACAGGTAGTTGGAATAATTTTCCAATAACAATACTGCAGTGCAGCATAAGGAGGGAACTGCACTCCTGACTGTGGCATCCTCCAGATGAGATGTTAAACCAAGGTCTCATTTGCAGGAGTTGCTGGTAGCACAGATGGATGTAAAAGATCCCACAACACTCATCAAAAAGAGTAGGGGAAGTTCTCCAGGCCCTCGGTCAAATTTCTCAAAGTCAATATGAGTACCATCTTGTGTCTCCCCTCAAAAGAGGTGACTGTCCTAGTGGGACTAACCCCATCAAACAAGTGCAAATAAATAAACAAAAATATTAAAGTTCATTATCTTATTTTAATATGGTCCTCAAAATTACTAATTTGGATTGGTTTATGTGTTTCAATATGAGAAATCTTATTACTGAGCAAGCCATGCAATGCTGATTTAAATGCTGCCCATCATATGCTATTGGGAGGCCAGTAAAACATGAAAAAGGAAGCAGTAATCCAAACCCTAAACTTTGTTTATTCTCACAACTGATTTAAGTGCTTTCATTCAAAAAAGACTTCTTCAGAACTGAGTTATGGCTACCGACCCAAACTGTAAATTTCACATAAAAATCATCATACAAACATTTCCAACCAATACAACACTGACTCAATAAACTCTTCACTTATTCATAAATTCAGTTCTAAAAGTAGACTAACAAAAACATTAACCATCTAATAAACATTTAAGTAGGATTACTCTTCAAAATAAATTTAATATTAATACTAAGACTGTGATGAAAATTTGCCTTCAAGCTTAATTGCCATTTCACTTCTACTATTTTTAAATAATTCTCTAAATCTTCACCACTGAAATTTTCCATGATACATACTAAAGCACAAAATATAAACTTATTAAAAGAACTACAAACCACAAAATGCATATATAAAGCATTGCTGGTATCTTAGTTTTAATAGCGTAGATGTTCTTTAATCCTGCCAGAAAGTTATCTTTTTTGGTTTTCCTCACATAAAAACTAGGACAGGGTACAGGGGGTTAATCTATGCCTGAATGTAACTTTTTGTCACACATCATATGTACATATACACAGGCAAACATGCACACAAATTTATACACACATATATGCAAACATATAAGTATACTAGAAAACACTCACACACCTACACCCACAGACAAGTATATGCAGATACACATAAACATATAATTTTATACACACTCACAAAAGTATATGCAGATATACATAAACATATAATTTTGCCCACACACATACACATGTGTGGCTCTATCTGTCCATCTTTGTGTGTGTGTGTGTGTGTGTGTGTGTGTGTGTGTGTGTGTGTGTGTGTGTGTGTGTGTGTGTGTGTGTGTGTGTGTGTGTGTGTGCGTGTGTGTGTGTGTGTGTGTGTGTGTGTGTGTGTGTGTGTCTGTGCGTGTGTGAGTGTACAGTGGGTGTGTGTGTGTGTGTGTGTGTGTGTGTGTGTGTGTGTGTGTGTGTGTGTGTGTGTGTGTGTGTGTGTGTTTGTGCGCATGTGTGTGTGTGTGTGTGTGTGTGTGTGTGTGTGTGTGTGTGTGTGTGTGCGTGTGTGCGTGTGTGCACGTGTGCGTGTGTGTGTGTGTGTGTGTGTGTGTGTATACATTGATGCTTATTCCTATGTAACCTAAGTATGGCCTTTGCATTTGCTGCTGCATACAAGGATTTATCAATTGGTCTAAGGAGCGAGGCAAGATGTGTATTAAAGGACAGGAGATTAGTGCACAAATCTGAATGTATCAGGTAAAATGCAAAATCTGATGTATGCCATGTCACTTTGATATGACTACAAAGTCCTGTGTAAGGAATACATTGGATGAGAAGTAGAATTACTCTTACTCTTTAATTCTGTAACAGGATGGGCAGGGCAAAGCACTAATGCATAACACCAAATTGCTATCGGTACTATAAGGCAGTCATGTGAATGAGCACTGAATATTGCAACAGCAAGTATCAAATATGGCAAAAGAAATTAAACAAAATGTCTCCAACAATCACATTTCTGCATGGTATGACTACTAGCATTTAAACATTTTGATCAGCTACCTAACAAATGTGAAATTTATTTTTTGTGTTCTCTTCTACAGCGTGCATTAATATCTCAGTGGAGAGTTTCATGGATCTACCTTCTAGCTCTGAAAAAACAAATTTATTTTCAAACATCTTATTGTTAGCTATAAAGTGGTAATTGTCATGCATACATTTGGAGACTAATATAAAGAAAATATGAGCAAGGATTAAGATCTGTACACTGTTAACTAATTTATGTCCCTTATAAATTCCAGCAGACATCAACCCCTTATAACAAACATAATTTATTTAATTTGTGATTATACTTGTAATGCATATCAATAAGTATGTATTATCTGGGCACTGAAAACCTTTTAGCTTTTAGATCAGTTGATGGCATTGTTACTGGTAAGTTTGACCCTGAGTCAAAATTAATGTCCTAGGATCTCATTTTCTTAAATGAATGCGTTTTCCTAAAATTTAACTTAGCTTTCAGGCTCTGAATTTTGTGCAAGGATTAACCAGTGATACAGATGGGCATTACTCATATTTTATTTACTATTAGGAATCTGAATCCTCATCAGTTCATTGCTTTTTCTTGTTTAATACCTCATTATTTGCTGTGACTCATTTCATTTACATAACTAAATATAGAGCGTCAGCCATCTACCTAAGGACATCCTCATATATCTAATTGCATATTACTTTAACTTAATATCTATTCCAGAGGTTAATTATGATTATGCACTTTACAAGCAGGTGAACAGGTGCAGTTTTCTAGATGTGCTGTTATCCTCTTTTGAACCATCTTATATTAATGTAAAACCCAGCATAATCAAATGTAAAATTAGCTAATTTTGCAATTTATGTGCCTCTCACATGAGCAGCAATGTTTTTCTTTATTTACTTTTTAAGGTTTCAAAATTATTCAGCTACTGCTGACATTGGTTCCCTAACCGTTACAAATATATTACATCTGGCATGGCTGTATGGTGCAGAGAGATAAATTCCTATGATCTAGATGACCTCACTTTAAATGTCAGCAATGGTGCTAGAAGAAATGGGTAGGCTAGTATGTAAGTGCATGACCAATACTGCCTTGTCCAACCTAGGAGAAAACATAGGTGATTTTAGTCAGCCTAATGACTGCAGGTAAATGTTTACTCAACACTGGAAGCACCCAGCATGAGGGAATGCTAACTACCAGAACCAAGGTTATAGCTCACTCAAAATGCCCTCAATTATCAGAATGACAATGGGAACACAAACAACCCCCATGGCCGCTTGGATGATGATCTTTATATTTGGCTTTCTCCTCAGTGCTGGGAATACCTTGTATAGGGGAATGAAGAGATTCAGGACTGATAGGGGATAGCTTAGAAGTCAGTAGTCCTGGAGGCAAAAAGATTACAGAAAGGAAAGAAAAAAAAAAAAGAAAAGAAAAGAAATGCCCTTAGACACAGCCCTTCATCATATCACAATCACCTGTATTCCAAGTGAATAATGTATAATTACATTGTACTAGTAGATAACTCAAATGACGAGTTTAACTTTCTAATAAATAAAAGTGGCCTGCTGAGGCTTAGGTTTGTTTTTAATGGTGGTCTGACTCACCTAGGTAACATCATATCAATACTATATGTTGAAAATATACACATAAAATCATAAATATAAAATTCTTAACTGTTATACTACTTTCTTATATAGGTATAAAAAGTAGGATACTTATAATAATGCAATTAATTGCCATGACATCTTATGTTTGTCATAAGGAGAGACTGAATGTTCTGTCTGATAGATTGCAATGGCTTGGCACCTTAATGGGGGAGCAGATCATAGTATTCCATAGATAAAGGAATGGTAGTCTTAAAGAATAACAACTCTGCACAATAAGAGATTTTTGGCATGCTTCAAATTTAATACTGCAGCTGTACCACTCAGATATGAGTGCAGACATACATTTTTAGTGGGACTGAGATTCATTCCTTTTTCTGCAATGCTATAAATAAAATTTAGCACATCCCTTATTTTTACTGTTGACTATTCTAGAATTCCAGTCCAGAGCAGCATTACAGTGTAAGATTAATGGCAATGCATATGAAGTAACAAATGTATATTAATGAATGATGTAATTTCAAACTCAAACATTTAACTCATTTAAACCTGCCAGTGCTCAGTTAATAAGGTCTGAATAACAACTGCCTGGAGACATGAGTTACAGTTAAATTTAAATGTAAAACATATATTTAAAAACAAGTTTATCATTTCTGTATTATTTTTTTTTTTGCTTATGTCATTTTTATTCAAATTTAAGCAAAACAAATGTAGTTTTTATTTGCATGATTTATGGTTTAAGTCTTCATCCCCCTAACCAATTCGGTAATGCCTGCTAATCCTAATCCTAACTCTGACCCTGCTGATAACCCTACATCATAACTTAAAAAAATCATAATACTACCACAAAATAAGACACGTCTTCACCAGCACATGTGTAAATCATTAAACTGTCCCATTACCTAATCCTTACCCAAATCCTAAAACACAGACTATCGCACATACACTAGATCTATCCCCTTCCCTAACCATCATTTTAACCATAACCCACAAATATTCACACACACACACACACACACACACACACACACACACACACACACACACACACACACACACACACATACGTAGTATAAAACCTATTTCTCTGTTTTGACAAAAAAAAAATATCCAATAAAATGTCTATCTGCTGAAACCAGACTTTTGAACAACTATGAACTTCCTGCACTCATCTATCTCTGTCTGGTGCTGTTCGTGATGATCATTTGAATGCCTTGTGAAGAAATAATGTTATGGAAAGTGTTTTTCCTTAGCTAAGGTGTAAGATTGGCATTGGGGGAAGGGGCATGGTTAGTGTAAGGGGTACCATACATTAGATGATTGGGGCAGATTGCTGAGTTTAAGTATTAAAAAAACTGAAGAAATAATGACAACAGTATCACCAGACCTCACACAAACTACAGTGTATTTCTGTGCATGCCTCTAAACAAGAATAGTTTTAGGCAATGTAGGGCCCAGGAGAAAAGTTTAGAGATGGGGCCCTGGTAAAACTTGTGCCATGATCCCTTTAAACAGCTAGGGCTCTGAAGGCCTGGATCATCTGTGAAGCATTGTGTGAATTATTTTTGAAAGATATTTACTTGTTAATTGGTTAGCTGTTCTTTTTCCCTTTGCTATGAAACAGAAGAGATATGTATGAGAGAGAAATAATGTGCCACAGATAAGACTTGTTATATTGCTTTCTCCCACTCCCTCATCCACAAATACAAATAAACATCTGACATGAAAAACAATATCAGTCATAAGACTAAATATACATACACACACCATGCACTCATTCAGTCACACTGCTCCTTTATCTACAGGTAAAATAGAGGGTTGATAATTCACTTCCAGCATGAATTTAGGAAATGAAAGAATATATTCCATCTGGATAAATCTCATATGGATACATGGAGGACATTCAGACTCTTCATGGAAGGAATCACAACAAAGAATTCCAGCAGAGAACCAAGCTCTGTGGGATGGCAGTGTCATTCAATGCACTACTGTGCCAATCAATGAACATGGGATATCACACATAGCCTGCCTAGACCTCCAAAGATAGGGATGTGTTGCAAACAACTCTGATGTGAGGGAATGTGAAAGAAATTATACTTAACTTGTTACTTTTATATTATCTGCAAAACCCACACTCAAATCACTTTCATCCAAAGTCATTTCTGCCTCTCCTTCCATACTTCTAACATTCCTGTAACCCAACCTTGGAACACTATGCCTACTATGAATTAAGGACCCATTTCCCATCTCGCTTGGTAGTCCTCATCTCACCAATATGAACAAAAGATGATTGACTTTAATACTTGGCTTAGTTTCTGATGTTATTCAAAGGGGGTCAATATTTGTCAGCATGGAAGGAAAAGGTTAACAGACCACACTGCTTTGCCAGAGCTGGTCTGCACCTCTCTCCTCTCAGCTTTCAAATATTAGCCAAAACGTTGTCTCCCTCCCCCCCCATAATGCCTTTTTAGGCAATGCCAGACTGAAACTACTTCTGACATAGCAAATTAAAACCAAGAAATTTTACAGGTATTACTGCACAATACTAGGAGTCTAAACAAAAAAATCTCCACTCCCTAGAAGCTCTCTTTACCCTAGAGAATGCTGATGTCTGGCGGCAACTGAGACATGGTTTAAAGCCACGGACAGCACACCAAGAGTGCAAAGTTATAATACCTTCCACACATTTAGGCAAGCTACTTCACAGGCAGGGACTAAAAGTGGAGTTGTCTCTATTTACATCCAAAATAAATATACTTCAAAGCTTATCAAACAGGACAATGCACTTGAGCTGCTCCATGTTCAAATGATCATAGTTAAAATCCAGTACTACTTCCTTGCAAGCTATAGGTCCCACTCTATGTCCCAGGAAACACATACCATGTATTTAAACATATTAGAAACACTAACCATCCAACTTAATACCATATTCATAGGTGACTTTAATTACACCACTATTAACTGGGAAGTGGGAATCCTGTATGACACCAAATGTACACGCACAGGGGTTCCTGGATTTTGTAAATACAAACTCCCTGGACCAGATAGTCAATACAGCAACCAGGGGTGCAACCATACTGGATCTGGTCCTTACTAATATATGAGAGTGCTACACACCCCCTACAGTAATGCCTTCCCTGGTAAGGTCAGACCACAAAATGGTCTCCTTTGAAGTAAAAATACAACCTGGACCCCAGCTAAACCTGGAATATGCAGGAACTGTTCTAAGGCTAACCTTCTCCTATTAAGTGAGAACCTGGCAAAATGTCAAGCCCCCATAAACCATGAGATCACTTTTGCATATGCAGAACTGTTCACAGAAACTCTGTACAAGCATGTTAATAGCTGCAGAGATGCAGCTGTATCCACCAGGAAGAAGTACAGAACTAACTCAAAAAACAACCTACCCTGGTGAATCACAAAATAAATTGGCTGTATAATGGGAGGAAGAAAATCATGGCAAAAATTAGGAAGTGCAGCATCCAGCAGGATAAAAACACTCATCAAACTAAACAGACAACTCAGAGGACAAATAAAGTCTACCAAAGCCAAATTTGAGGTAAGTTTGACTTCCCAGGCCAAGGGCAATCAAAAAGCATTCTTTAGCTATGTCTGCAACCACAAAGGTAATACACAGTTGTGTGCAGAGCTCATTGTAAATAGAGCCACTGATACTGAGAAAGAAGATACAACAAACCTCCTGGCTGATAAATTCAGCTCCAGTTTTAATCCTCTTTCCCGCTCATCCTTCCCTCAGGAAATATCATCAAATATAACTCTCCCTACTATCAGTAGGGAACAGGTCCTTAATGCTCTCTCTATGACCAAGAACACTGCATCAGTGGGACCAGACAATATCCCAGGATGCCTTCTAAATAGCTTGAAACATGACCTATCTGGGTCTCTGGAATTACTGTTTAACTGTAGCATCCAAACAGGCTTTGTACCACATGAATGGAGAAAGGCAACAGTCATCCCTTTGCACAGTCCACATTTTTATATCACTGCTATACAGGTACCGAGGCATAATTCAATGATTTGCCTAAGAATGATTGTGTTTGTCTTATGTAGTCTCAGATGAGTTCTTATTTCTGTCAAAGAACAATCCCAATATGGGAAGAAATCCATAATTCTTTTATCCTTTATTAAGGGGAAGTTATTTAGATTAAGCATTGAGTTGTTAAGTTTCAGATTTGGATTAAGATGTAAAGGTTGTAAAGTTTCCAACGCTGCTGATAAGTTCAAGGTTGCAAATAATTGTTGTAGATTGGTAATAAAATGCTTCAATGGGTCAATAATCTTATAATTTAACAGTTTTTTATACATAAAGGGAAGGGCTTTGAGATTGAATTTGAGTGATTTTATATGGTTAAAATAATGTGTTATCCATCTAAGTATCCAAGTGTAGCCTATTGAATTATATTCTGCTGCTGTTAATAGTATTAAAATACAATCTAAAATCCGGAAGGTTTAGTCCCTCGATTAGCTTCGGTTTTACTAGTTTGTAGTATGATATTCGTACAAATGTAGGGGACCAAATAAATTTAAACAACAGACGAAAAAAACAACTAAACTGAAAATAAAACTACCAAGCAGCAGCAACCAGATAAAAAACGGCACGGACTGTTTATTTAAAGTAAGCGCTTTCGGCTGCAATAATACACAGCGTTCCTCAGACAAAGTACAAAGCCACAGCATTACACTGTGCTTAAATCACACTTCAATCCACTTAAGCTGACTTAAACAATTAACTAATTAACAAATTAACAAATTCATCAAACTTATACAGAATTAATATAACCCCTATGCATTTTAATATATAAATATGTAACTATATAAAGGCATAGGTAAAAATATCAAGTAAAATACAATAAAATAGAATAGAATAAAATGGTTTGAATTTAATATATAATAAATAATAAAAACAATAAAAACCACTCAGTATATATATATATATATATATATATATATATATATATATATATATATAGATATATATATATATATATATATATATATATAAACATACCACCAACCATGTTATTTAATAACCTTACCAAAGAGGCATCATTACCTACTAGTTTATCTACGTAAGGCTTTTAATTTTAAAATACACTTAGTAGAGGCAACATCATTTAGCCCTGGTGGTAACTGTGCAGATGTTCTAACTTGCCAGAACAACTCGTGCTCTTCTAAATGGAGCTGCCAGGGCCCACCTCTAATGTCAGTATTAACCTGATGAATGATGGTGAATAAGGAACTATGTTCTGGGTATTCAAGAATGTGCCTAGCTAATGCGTTTGTCAAATCATTCCATCCTATGGCATATAAATGTTCATAAATTCGTTTTCTTAGTTTCCTCTCTGTTTTGCCAATGTAAAAAGAAGGACATTTTTTCACAAACAGCAACATAAACAACCCCACTTGATTCACAGTTAAAGTTTCCATGGATGGGAATATTTAATTTATTAATATTAATTTTACTACAAGATGCAACATGTTTACATTGGGTGCACATTCCACATTTTCGCATTCCAAATATTTTTTGTTTACTAGTATTCCTACTTTTTTCAACAATTGCTTTTAAGTTGGTACCCCTTCTATATGCAAAAATTGGATGTATGCCCAATATTTCAGCTAATGCTCTGTCTTCCAGAATGATGTTCCAGTTTTTAGTCAGTATGTCCCTAATTACCTGGAAATCAATACTATACGTGAACAAAAAAGTTATACTGTTTGATGCCAAACCATTATTATTGTTATTTGTGCCAGACTTTGTCAACCTATCCAATAATGCACCTCCCAAAAATGGCTTAAAATGACCATTATGTCTTTTGGTTTGCACTTCCTCTTGTAACTGTTTTATTAACAAAAAAAAAACAACAACTAAACTGAAAATAAAACTACCAAGCAGCAGCAACCAGATAAAAAACAGCACGGACTGTTTATTTAAAGTAAGCGTTTTCGGCTGCAATAATACACAGCCTTCCTCAGACAAGGTACAAAGCCACAGCATTACACTGTGCTTAAATCATACTTCAGTTCACTTAAGCTGACTTAAACAATCAACTAATTAACAAATTAACAAATTCATCAAACTTATACAGAATTAATATAACCCCTACGCATTTTAATATACAAATATGTAACTATATAAACCCAAAAAGCGAAGAAAGACCACAAAATGTAACTATATAAAGGCATAGGTATAAATATCAAGTAAAATACAATAAAATAGAATAGAATAAATTGGTTTGAATTTAATATATAATATATAATAAATAATAAAAACAATAAAAACCACTCATCATATATATATATATATATATATATATATATATATATATATATATATATAAACATACCACCAACCATGTTATTTAATAACATTAGAGAATGTGATAGTATAGGCAAAATGTTTCTTTGTAGAGGCTACCCACATAATTTAATAAAACAGTTACAAGAGGAAGTGCAGACCAAAAGACATAATGGTCATTTTAAGCCATTGTTGGGAGGTGCATTATTGAATAGGTTGACAAAGTCTGGCACAAATAATAATAATGGTTTGGCATCAAACAGTATAACTTTTTTGTTCATGTATAGTATTGATTTCCAGGTAATTAGGGACATACTGACTAAAAACTGGAACATCATTCTGGAAGACAGAGCATTAGCTAAAATAATGGGCACACATCCAATTTTTGCATATAGAAGGGGTACCAACTTAAAAGCAATTGTTGAAAAAAGTAGGAATACTAGTAAACAAAAAATATTTAGAATGCGAAAATGTGGAATGTGCACCCAATGTAAACATGTTGCATCTTGTAGTAAAATTAATATTAATAAATTAAATATTCCCATCCATGGAAACTTTAACTGTGAATCAAGTGGGGTTGTTTATGTTGCTGTTTGTGAAAAATGTCCTTCTTTTTACATTGGCAAAACAGAGAGGAAACTAAGAAAACGAATTTATGAACATTTATATGCCATAGGAAGGAATGATTTGACAAACGCATTAGCTAGGCACATTCTTGAATACCCAGAACATAGTTTCTTATTCACCGTCATTCATCAGGTTAATACTGACATTAGAGGTGGGCCCTGGCAGCTCCATTTAGAAGAGCAGGAGTTGCACTGGCAAGTTAGAACATCTGCACAGTTACCACCAGGGCTAAATGATGTTGCCTCTATTAAGTGTATTTTAAAATTAAAAGCCTTACGTAGATAAACTAGTAGGTAATGATGCCTCTTTGGTAAGGTTATTAAATAACATGGTTGGTGGTATGTTTATATATATATATATATATATATATATATATATATATATATATACTGAGTGGTTTTTATTGTTTTTATTATTTATTATATATTAAATTCAAACCATTTTATTCTATTCTATTTTATTGTATTTTACTTGATATTTATACCTATGCCTTTATATAGTTACATATTTATATATTAAAATGCGTAGGGGTTATATTAATTCTGTATAAGTTTGATGAATTTGTTAATTTGTTAATTAGTTAATTGTTTAAGTCAGCTTAAGTGGATTGAAGTATGATTTAAGCACAGTGTAATGCTGTGGCTTTGTACTTTGTCTGAGGAAGGCTGTGTATTATTGCAGCTGAAAGCGCTTACTTTAAATAAACAGTCCGTGCCGTTTTTTATCTGGCTGTTGCTGCTTGGTAGTTTTATGACCATATAAATTTAGCTAAAAATGCTTGTAGTTTTTTTAAAGAAATTATTATAGGCTATCACTTGGGAGGACATAAAAATATATGTTAGTTTAGGTTATTCCATCTGTTACAATCCTGTACTATATTTTGCCATTTACTCAAGATATTATTTTGATAGAAATCCTGTTTATTTTGGTAAAAATAAATCCCAAGGTACTTAATAGACAGTTTTATTTTGACTGTGTCTAAATAGGTATATTATGACTTTAGTTTGGGTGGACTTAACGGGAATATCGTAGATTTGTTTAGATTAAGTTTGTAGTTGGACATCTTGGAGAAAGTATCACTGGCTTTCATTAGTTTAGATATATCTGAGCTTGGGTAAGAGAAATAAAGATTTAAATCATCAGCAAAAGCTGTCAGGATAACTCTACTATTGAAGATTATTGGGGGGGTTGTGATAGGCATTCTGTTTAATAAGGAGGAAGAGTGATTCAAGATATAGGTTAAAGAGAGACGGGGAAAGAGGACAACCTTGCCTTGTTCCATTTTTAATCATAATTCTATTGGAAAGATTTTTGTTTATATATAAATGTGTATAAGATTTATCATAAAGTGTTTTAATCGTTTGGATGAATTTAGAAGGCAACCCAAAGTAGAGTAATACTGAGTGCAAGAAACTTAAATTTAGTCTATCAAATGCATTATATGCATCAAGTGCAATCGTATAAATTGGAATTTTCTTTTGATTTGCAAATGTTATTAAAGCTTCAAATGTAAGGGTGTTGTCACATGTTGCTCTGTTGGGGGTATATCCCAATTGCTCAGGTGAAATGATAAAATGTTATGATTTTTTTTTAATCTATTAGCGAGGATAGATGTGAACATTTTTATATCTATATTTATTAGTGAAATGGAGCTACAGCTTTTAGGGTCTCTTGGGTCTGCTTGCTCTTTTAATATAAAGATTGTTTTTGATGCATTAAGGCGCATATCATTAATCTTGTTGTTGATAATATAATTGTACAGATGTAATATTCTAGCAACTCACCATGCAAAACTTTTATAAAATTCTGAAGTATAACCATCAGGTTCAAGAGCCTTATGAGGTTTTAATTTCTTTATTATGTTAATGATTTCCTGTTGTGAAATAGGACCGGTTAATATTTTTGTTGCTTAGTATCCAATTTTGGGAACGTTAGCCTCTGTAGAATTACAGTTGTGTCTTGTTCTGAGATTGAAAGATTTTGTTCTCCATATATCTGTGTATATATTTGTTCAAATAGGCTCAGAATTTCAGAACTACCAAACTAAGTCTTATCTAAGTGGTTGATTTCAGTTATATTATGTATAAAATTTTGGAGGGAAATTAATCTGGCTAGTACTCTAGATGGTATCTGTGCCCCCACCGCATATTTGGCTAGGTTTATTGTTTAGTAAACAGAAAAAGCACCAAGATCCAGGGACAGTGTCACAAACAGTTTAATAACAAACCACGAACAATGCACAGTAACGCTGAAGTATTCCCCAACACATTTTCATCCTTAACTTCATCAGATAAAATCACACAAGTGAACTCATCTTATATATAACAAATATTCAATAAAAAACATCCAATAAAAAACAGATCCAATCAAACAATTAAGCAAGTTTTAAAACATTACAAGCACCACTGTGATGCAATATTATGTGTAAAATATGTTCAAAGTTTTATAATTAATTACCTCTTGATATTTAATATGCCATAAAACTAAATTTATATACTCATATTATAGCTTGGCTGACCTCAATTTTAAAACTGGAACAAGAGAAATCATTTCATTTAAACCAGGTGTTCTATTGGCTTCTAGTATAATTTGCCAATAAAGTTCTCTATATTCCACCAGTGTTTCCCAGTTCCCATCTCTAGGATCAACTAACACAGTTTCAAGAACAACAAATTTAAATGTGGCAGATTTACATACATTGGTATGTTTATATAATGCATTATTTTCTCTTTTTGTCCTAATGTCATAAAGATGCTCATAAATTCTTTGCTTGAGCATTCTTTCACTTTTCCCAACATAAAATGAGTCACATTTTGTGCAGGTAGCTAAGTATATAATACCCTTTGTGATACAATTAACAAAGAACCTAATATTAATTTATTTTGTCTACTTGGTAAATATATTGACTCTCCAATAATGAGATGTGTACAGTAACTACACCTTCCACATTTAAACAATCCTACTTTTCTCCTAGTAACATTTTCAAATATTCTGTCATGTGTACCCTTCTCCATAATGTTCTTGATATTGGTACCTCTCCTATAAATAAATTTTAGTTCATTATCGAAAATGTAATTTAAGTCAGATAATCTAGCAAAGTTTTTCCATTCTTTGTCAATAACTTTTTTAACTAGTCCTGATTGTCCATCATAAGTTGTAATAATACCTGTTTCATACTTAGTGCCACTATTTTCATTGTTTGCCTCAAAATTTATACAGGTTTCACCTTTACCTAAAATAGGTGCAAACTTACCTCCTCTCTCATTGGACACCTCATTACATAGCTGGTCAAACAGTTCACCCGGGTAGCCTCTATTTAAAAATAAACTTTTCAAATTTCTGCATTTCATATTGAAAGTACTATCATCTGCAGTCAATCTACTAAGGCGAACTAATTGACCTTTCTACACACTTCTCTTTTGATAACTTGGATGTGAACTAGTAAAATGTAGATATGAGTTCGAGAAAGTGTCTTATCTATAGATTTTCGACTCAAAACCATCTTTGGTCTTAATAATATTTACATCCAAATAATTTAACATTTGATTATCTAATTTTTATATAAATTTAAAAAAAAATCAGTTGTACCATTCAAGAATTCAATAAATAAAATAAAATCAACCTCATTGCCTTTCCATAAAAAACATAAATCATCTAAAAACCTACCATAAAAGGTCCAAAGTTTACTAAAAACAGAAGTTGTTAAATATGTATTTTTCCCAATGTGACATAATAATATTGGCATAAGTAAGAGCACAATGTGCCCCCATAGCAACTTCCTTGATATGTTTAAAATATTCCCCTTCAAAAAATATAAAATTATTTTTTAATACTACCTCCATTAGAATCAAAACTGTTCTAAAGTCATTGTGTGTGATTCCTGTAAATCCTATTAATACTTCTTCGAACCACTCAAGGCCTATATCATGGGGAATGCTAGTAAATAAATCAACCACATCTAAGGTAGCAAATGCCAAATCTTCGGAAAAAAAAGCTTTTATCCAATTTTCTTAGAAGGTCCCAGGAATCCTGTAATATATATGTACTATTCATAAGTACCTTCTTCACCTTTGTATCAACAAACTTCGCTAATGGAGCTGTAATAAAACCTTCAGCGGATACTATTGGTCTTAAAGGTGGATCTGCAATATTTTTATGCACCTTGGGTATGCCAAAAATGGAGGGAACTTTTGGCTTTTCAACATGCAAAAAATTATATGCCTCTAAATCAATCAACCCATCCATTACTAAGTCATTCAATAACACATTTTTTTTTATATGCCACATTTACTTCATTAATAGATACCCTTGTATATTTGGTAGAATCACTTAAAATCTCTTGCATTTTGCCCTCATATGTTATGTGATCCATAAGTACCACACCCCCACCTTTGTCAGGTTTCATAACCCTTAAGTTCTTGTTTTTACTAACTAATTTTAGTGTTTCTTGCTCCACCAAAGATAAATTTGACTGTACCTTATGTCTCAATAGTGACTTCCTTAATTCATTCTCCAAAACTAACTCAAAATTTTTTAACTGTGGGTGAAGTGGTGGGTTGAAGATGCTCTTACGAACTAACTTGTCTTCACAAACTGTCCTCTTAACTCCATTAAAACATATTTCCAAGTTCTTTTTTCTAATAAATAACTTAATATCCACTAAAAGTTTAAAAATATTACTACTTTGCTTGGGTATAAATCTGAAACCTTTTGAAAATAAATCAAAGAAATGTTTTGTCACAGTGATACTAGAATAATTAAAAAATGTTAAAATCATTTAATGTCCACTTACATCCATCATTAACTATAACATCATTTAATTTTTCCACCTCATTTGTTTCCTTCCCTGGTGCCCCCATTCTCTCACTTGATAGTTTTTTTAACTATAATCTATTAGGTCTTTATGCATCAGTCTGTCAGACCTTCTAAGCGGTGGAAATTCTGAAACCTCAAATTCATTATCATCAAATACTGGTGTCTCTTTTTCACTTGTACTGTATGTTCCAAATCTTTTTCCAAATACTCTAGGTTTAAGATAATGTGTTTTAGTTTTATACTCATTTAAATCTCTTTCTGTTTTACCCAATTTCCTGTTTTGAACATCCAAGCATTTACCTTCCACATCTTTTAGCAATTTGTAATATTTTTTCTTATGTTTATCTACAGTAAACATTAAGTCCTGAATAATATCTTTGTTAAGATTTTCTCCATTTCACATTCATTATTTTGTATAATGGCCCTCATTATCTCAAAACCACAATTATCAAAAGCAGTAATCAATTGCTGATGAAATGCTGAACCTTCAACAACACTGTTCGGATATTTGCAAACTCTAAGATCCTTAGGTACAATTTTTAACTTGAGACAGTGTTTCAGGTAAGCATTGTCCATTTCAAACATTTTATATTTATACAAAGCATAATCAAAATCTTCCAACATTTGTATATAAGTTCTACCAACAGTTTTGTTAAAGTTCCTTTTCCCAAATTCAAATTTGACATTGAGAACGTCTCTCAACTGTTGCACAGTACCTGTTTGAAACCCAGCAATATTTCCAGAATTTGAAAAATTAGTTCTGTTTTCCGTTTCAGGTATAACTCCAGCTCCCTGATTTACAGTCTCTCCACAAGCAGCGATGTGTGGGAATCCATCTAGACTCCCTGTTTCAACGATGTTTGAACCATTTGTGTCACTAACTTCTTCGCAATTGCGTCTGTGCGTTCTTTCATGCAAAGCAGAATGCCTAGCTGCTTCCTGATTTAATAATATTAATAATAATATTTAATAATATTTACATCCAAATAATTTAACATTTGATTATCTAATTTTTATATAAATTTAAAAAATATCAGTTGTACCATTCAAGAATTCAATAAATAAAATAAAATCAACCTCATTGCCTTTCCATAAAAAACATAAATCATCTAAAAACCTACCATAAAAGGTCCAAAGTTTACTAAAACAGAAGTTGTTAAATATGTATTTTTCCCAATGTGACATAATAATATTGGCATAAGTAGGAGCACAATGTGCCCCCTTAGTAACTTCCTTGATATGTTTAAAATATTTCCCTTCAAAAAATATAAAATTATTTTTTAATACTACCTCCATTAGAACCAAAACTGTTCTAAAGTCATTGTGTGTGATTCCTGTAAATCCTATTAATACTTCTTCGAACCACTCAAGGCCTATATCATGGGGAATGCTAGTAAATAAGTCAACCACATCTAAGGTAGCAAATGCCAAATCTTCGGAAAAAAAGCTTTTATCCAATTTTCTTAGAAGGTCCCAGGAATCCTGTAATATATATGTACTATTCATAAGTACCTTCTTCACCTTTGTATCAACAAACTTCGCTAATGGAGCTGTAATAGAACCTTCAGCAGATACTATTGGTCTTAAAGGTGGATCTGCAATATTTTTATGCACCTTGGGTATGCCAAAAATGGAGGGAAGTTTTGGCTTTTCAACATGCAAAAAATTATATGCCTCTAAATCAATCAACCCATCCATTAATAAGTCATTCAATAACGCACTTATTTTTTTATATGCCACATTTACTTCATTAATAGATACCCTTGTATATTTGGTGGAATCACTTAAAATCTCTTGCATTTTGCCCTCATATGTTATGTGATCCATAAGTACCACACCCCCACCTTTGTCAGGTTTCATAACCCTTAAGTTCTTGTTTTTACTAACTAATTTTAGTGTTTCTTGCTCCACCAAAGATAAATTTGACTGTACCTTATGTCTCAATAATGACTTCCTTAATTCATTCTCCAAAACTAACTCAAAATTTTTTAACTGTGGGTGAAGTGGTGGGTTGAAGATGCTCTTACGAACTAACTTGTCTTCACAAACTGTCCTCTTAACTCCATTAAAACATATTTCCAAGTTCTTTTTTCTAATAAATAACTTAATATCCACTAAAAGTTTAAAAATATTACTACTTTGCTTGGGTATAAATCTGAAACCTTTTGAAAATAAATCAAAGAAATGTTTTGTCACAGTGATACTAGAATAATTAAAAAATGTTAAAATCATTTAATGTCCACTTACATCCATCATTAACTATAACATTATTTAATTTTTCCACCTCATTTGTTTCCTTCCCTGGTGCCCCCATTCTCTCACTTGATAGTTTTTTGAACTATAATCTATTGGGTCTTTATGCATCAGTCTCTCAGACCTTCTAAGCGGTGGAAATTCTGAAACCTCAAATTCATTATCATCAAATACTGGTGTCTCTTTTTCACTTGTACTGTATGTTCCAAATCTTTTTCCAAATACTCTATGTTTAAGATAATGTGTTTTAGTTTTATACTCATTTAAATCTCTTTCTGTTTTACCCAATTTCCTGTTTTGAACATCCAAGCATTTACCTTCCACATCTTTTAGTAATTTGTAATATTTTTTCTTATGTTTATCTACAGTAAACATTAAGTCATGAATAATATCTTTGTTAAGATTTTCTCCATTTCACATCCATTATTTTGTATAATGGCCCTCATTATCTCAAAACCACAATTATCAAAAGAAGTAATCAATTGCTGATGAAATGCTGAACCTTCAACAACAGTGTTTGGATATTTGCAAACTCTAAGATCCTTAGGTACAATTTTTAACTCGAGACAGTGTTTCAGGTAAGCATTGTCCATTTCAAACATTTTATATTTATACAAAGCATAATCAAAATCTTCCAACATTTGTATATAAGTTCTACCAACAGTTTTGTTAAAGTTCCTTTTCCCAAATTCAAATTTGACATTGAGAATGTCTCTCAACTGTTGCACAGTACCTGTTTGAAACCCAGCAATATTTCCAGAATTCGAAAAATTAGTTCTGTTTTCCGTTTCAGGTATAACTCCAGCTTCCTGATTTACAGTCTCTCCACAAGCAGCGATGTGTGGGAATCCATCTAGACTCCCTGTTTCAATGATGTTTGAACAATTTGTGTCACTAACTTCTTCGCAATTGCGTCCGTGCGTTCTTTCATGCGAAGCAGAACACCTAGCTGCTTCCTGATTTCCTGGTAAAGAAAGTGTTGATAACAACATAACCACTGATTGGCTAACCGGCGTTAGCAAACCTACCAACTGAATCAGTTGGCCTATGAGCTTCTGAAGCTCTCTGATCTCAGCACCTTTGCTTGTACTGTCCATGGCCACAGACCCCTGGGATTCCATCAAAAAATGACAAGAAACCAAGAAAAACAGAAGGTGCAAAAAGTCACTAGTAAACAGAAAAAGCACCAAGATCCAGGGACTGTGTCACAAACAGTTTAATAACAAACCACGAACAATGCACAGTAATGCTGAAATATTCCCCAACACGTTTTCGTCCTTAACTTCATCAGATAAAATCATATAAGTGAACTCATCTTATATATAACAAATATTCAATAAAAAACATCCAATAAAAAAACAGATCCAATCAAACAATTAAGCAAGTTTTAAAACAATACAAGCACCACTGTGATGAAATAGTATGTGTAAAATATGTACAAAGTTTTATAATTAATAACCTCTTGACATTTAATATGCCAAAAAACTAAATTTATATACTCATATTATAGCTTGGCTGACCTCAGTTTTAAAACTGGAACAAGATAAATCATTTCATTTAAACCAGGTGTTCTATTGGCTTCTAGTATAATTTGCCAATAAAGTTCTCTATATTCCACCAGTGTTTCCCAGTTCCCACCTCTAGAATCAACTAACACAGTTTCAAGAACAAAGAATTTAAATGTGGCAGATTTACATACATTGGTATGTTTATATAATGCATTGTTTTCTCTTTTTGTTCTAATGTCATAAAGATGCTCGTAAATTCTTTGCGTGAGCATTCTTTCACTTTTCCCAACATAAAATGAGTCACATTTTGTGCAGGTGGCTAAGTATATAAAACCCTTTGTGTTACAATTAACAAAAGAACCTAATATTAATTTCTTTTGTCTACTTGGTAAATATATTGACTCTCCAATAATGAGATGTGTACAGTAACTACACCTTCCACATTTAAACAATCCTACTTTTCTCCTAGTAACATTTTCAAATATTCTGTCATGTGTACCCTTCTCCATAATGTTCTTGATATTGGTACCTCTCCTATAAATAAATTTTAGTTCATTATCGAAAATGTAATTTAGGTCAGATAATCTAGCAAAGTTTTTCCATTCTTTGTCAATAACTTTTTTAACTAGTCCTGATTGTCCATCATAAGTTGTAATAATACTATTTTCATTGTTTGCCTCAAAATTTGTACAGGTTTCATCTTTACCTAAAATAGGTGCAAACTTACCTCCTCTTTCATTGGACACCTCATTACATAACTGGTCAAACAATTCACCCGGGTAGCCTCTATTTAAAAATAAACTTTTCAAATTTCTGCATTCCAACTAATTGACCTTTCAACACACTTCTCTTTTGATAACTTGGATGTGAACTGGTAAAATGTAGATATGAGTTCGAGAAAGTGTCTTTTCTATAAATTTTCCACTCAAAACCATTTTTGGTCTTAATAATATTTACATCCAAATAATTTAACATTTGATTATCATGGAAAGGCAATGAGGTTGATTTTATTTATTTATCGAATTCTTGAATGGTACAACTGATTTTTAAAAATTTACGTACAAATTAGATAATCAAATGTCAAATTATTTGGATGTAAATATTATTAAGACCAAAGATGGTTTTGAGTCGAAAATTTATAGAAAAGACACTTTCTCGAACTCATATCTACATTTTACCGGTTCACATCCAAGTTATCAAAAGAGAAGTGTGTTGAAAGGTCAATTAGTTTGCCTTAGTAGAATGACTTCAGATGATAGTACTTTCAATATGGTGGTGCTTGTATTGTTTTAAAACTTGCTTAATTGTTTGATTGGATCTGTTTTTTTATTGGATGTTTCTTATTGAATATTTGTTATATATAAGATGAGTTCACTTATGTGATTTTATCTGATGAAGTTAAGGACGAAAACGTGTTGGGGAATATTTCAGCATTTCTGTGCATTGTTTGTGGTTTGTTATTAAACTGTTTGTGACACAGTCCCTGGATCTTGGTGCTTTTTCTGTTTACTAGTGACTTTTTGCACCTTCCGTTTTTCTAGGGTTATTGTTTCATGGAACTAAAGGTTCTTGACCTTCAGTAAATAAAGATCTTTTTGGAGTTGAAGTAGTTGTTCTTCCTTTTCTTTACTAAGGCATTTCTGCATCTTTGATTCCAATTTATGTATGTTTTCCTTTTTAGTGATTCCTCCCTTCCCTGCAGTTTTCTGTAATGTGTTGTTTTGCATATAAAACTGTTTTCAATTTTGGTTTATTTGTCTGCCATTTTGTTTGTCTTACCTAGCCAAAAGAACTGTGAATGTTATTCAGATTATGCTGCAACATTGTATCTCCTGTGCTTTATCAGTTCATCTGTTAATCAATGTTCGGAACACTGTTTCCTCTAGCTTGCTTTATATGACTGTATAATAGTATCTGTTCTCAGACCTTTTAGGAATATTTGTCTTATTTTTGCCCTTCTTTCTCCATTTCTTGTGTAATATTCCCCTCCCTGTACTAACCAATATTCTTTTATTCCTTAAGCTTGTCCCTTTAAAATGGCTAGAATACCTTAGCCACCGATACCTGATTCAGCTTCCTTGCTGACTGCAAGCTGAATAGCTTATCACTGTTGGTAGCTCCTCTCTTAGCCCACATTATACTAACTATATTTTCTGAACTGTGCCCTATTAATACTTTTGCCACTGGGAGCAACAGACAATATGCTATACTTTTAAAACCATTACTGTATACCTCGTTATTGGATTTTGAATAGTATATTCTTCACTTGCATAGCTCAAAGATGTTCTAAGTGCATAATATAGTGTATCTCTATGTGTCTAATCTGTTATACTTATGTTATCATTTATCTCACCTTTTTCCTCCTCTATACTTATTTTCATAGGAGTTAAAGACCCATTCCCATGCTCGCTTGGTAGTCCCTATTCCACCAATAGAATTCTCAAAAGCAGAATTTTACCCAATCAAATCACTGCAATCAGCTCTATTCCAGGATGAAATAACACAGAAAGACTTGTATGTTTTCCCATTCTTACAGTTTAAATTGAAATCTTTGTGTTCCTATTTAACAGCAGAATACCTCTGTACTCAATGTTAATATTTGCAGTAATAACATATTATTAGGGACGGCATAGCAGTGTTCCTCAGATGTGGCATTTTATTAATCCACCCTATTGCCCAAGTAATACCATACGTTATGCCTTTAAACTCAGTACTTTAGCTGTTCCCCCATGTAGTGTAGATATTAAATATCTTAATGCAGTAAGTGACAACCTTCCTTAGTAGTCTATTTTACACTTTTCTGACCTACTTTAAATCAATAGCCCCTACCTGCCACACTATAACCTACCTTTACATCAGCTACGCATATGTTTAATACTAATACTTGTAGTATAATACTTTAATTCACAGTACTCTGCATATCAGCATCCCACTCCTCTGTAATATGTTCTTTAAACTTCTGCATTGCCTGAACTACCTTACTGATAGTTTATCTTCAGTTGCAGTTATAATAGAACAGGTGCAGCCCACGCGATTTGCCCTCACTATGCTTGGGCTCAGTCTGCTCCCCTATCAGTCCCCAATTTTCACCCACCCCCACAACACCTAATCTTAAATCACATAAGCCCTCCCCCTTCTCCAAACAGACCAGTCTCAGCCAATACAATTACATTCATGCCCAACCTCTCCTTTTCTACTTCCCTTTAGATTTATACTTCCTTCCCTATCTCCCACCTCACAACTAACACTCAAGTGTCTCTTCTCATTTTCCAGCAGCAACTTAATCAACACTTTTTCAAAAGTAAACCTCCCCAAACTACTAACTTACCCTGTACTTCATTTCTTCCAAATATAGCTGCCTATCTTTTATTCATTCATCCTCTCCTTCTTAGAGCCTCTTCACCAACAGCATATCCCAGTCTTATTCGACATCACTTCACTATTTTTAATCATATTCCCCTTACCTCTCCCAGTACATCCCCTGCACTCTAACCTCTATTTCCCAATATTTGTCAGTCTCTTTCTCACTCCACTTTTTATCATTTCCCCAAAATGTCTAGAACCAGCTTACACATTACTTCTGTCTCATTTTACCCTATTCTTTTTACTGCTAAATCTCAAAGCAGTCAACTGTATCCCTCTTCATTCTAAACCTACATCTGTCACATCCTTCCTATTGTACCCATCAGAGACCTACTAAGATATATATTTTACCCTCTTTCAAATAATTCCACTTCTTCTCCCCACATTTAAAACTATTCCTGTAAGGCACAACATTGTCTACCCTCAGAATCACCCTAACAGATCAAAAAGAAACCATCTAACATCCTTTTACTCTCCCAGATTTTCTAGCATACCCCTAAGCGGTGATATCCACCCTAATGCAGGACCTACTTCCACTAACGTATTTGCTATATATAACAACTATAATTCCAGTAAATCCTTAAATACTGTAATTCTAAACTTCCAAAGTATTTGTAATAAAATTTCTGACCTTCATGCTTGGATAGCAATCAGTCAACGTGACATCATTGCTGCCACTGAAACCTGGCTCAAAACTAATGTATATGACTTTGAATTCCTCCCTCCATGCTTCAATACCATTAGGTCTGATAGGCTTCACAAGAAGGGAAGTGGTATTGCTCTGCTTTGTCCTAACACCTACAACATAGCCCCATATACTAATACTGTGCCACAGTTCTCCAATGCTGAAATTCTCATGTCTTTCCTAAAAATAAATAAATCCAACAGTTCATGTATCATTGGTCGCTCTCTCTCTCTCTCTCTATATATATATATATATATATATATATATATATATAAATATATATCCACCCCCTGGCAATAATATACCTATTCTGTAAGATATCCTTGCCTAGATCACCAATACAATTAAAAATTAAACTATTATTCTGGGAAATGTCAATATTAATTGACTAAACTTCTGCTCTAAATTCCCTTCCTCAAACATTAACTTATTTAAGTTCACTCATCTTATCACCACTCCAGCTAGATCAGTCGATGCAACACTGATGGCTCCATCCTAGACTGGATACTGATCCAAGTAAAATCTCTTCAGCTGGCACTCTCCCAAATGAACTTATCTCCCTAACTTTGTTATAAGAACAGCTTTCTCCTTCCAAAAGGAAATCACTGTAAACGGACACATAATCTGACCAACTTCAACCCTTAAACATTCACCAATCAACTGAAAAACATGAACTAGAGCATCCTACAAACTCTACCGCTAGATGATTCAGTGAATTTCTTTAATGTAATATTTCTAGAAACCCTAAACAGTCTTGCACCCTCTTACGTAAAAAGAATCAAAACTAGCCATGCTGCATGGCTAACTAAAGCAACAAAAGAACTAATGCTAAAGGGAGACAAAACCTGAAAATAATGGCTAAGAAATACAAATCTTTCATACCTCTTGAAATACAAGCAGCTTTGTAACTCAGTAAAAAGACAAGTAATCAAAGATAAAAAAATATTATTATCTAACACGCCAAACCAGTCATAAGTAGAACCTCAAAAAATTCTGGTCATCCATAACATCTCTCCTAAATCTGGGCAATAATTGCAACCATGTCCACATTCAGATAAAACTACACCTCAAATGGTCCATCTCTCACTTTAGTAACACAATAACAAGCATCACTGCCAACTTTTCCCAACCTCACTGTAACACACTCCCAAATAATTCTAAGTCTGCTAGTCCATCAAGTCCATTCCTTCACATCCACTATTCTTATAGGTTCATACTAGGCTATCTGCCCTAGGGCATTTATAAGCCTAGCCAGAGTGTGTTTGGCTTTCGCCACCCATTTTAAATTAATTTTGCTATGCCCTTTTCCGAGGTTAGTATACTCTGCCTCTGTCTAACAGTGACACAGAAGTGATACCCGGGGTAAACCTATGATCTCCCATCCACTCATCAAGATTCCTCTTGAAGAGAGTCAATGAGGGACTCTGCCTAACCTGGACTTTGATTTTATTCCAGAGTGAAGGGAGCCTCTGCATTGTGAATCTGTCCCTCAAGCATGTCCTATTTATTTCAGTGCTGAGGTTCAAGTCTCTCGAGCGCATAGCTCGATGGGATTTGGATTTTCTGAGGTGCAGCATGTCCATTAATTCCGGGTTGGACATGGCTTCCACTTCCTCCTCACTCAATTCTCATGAAATAGCATCCCAACTGACATCCTCATTCACACTTAAACCTTTTCCAACTATTATTATAAAAAGACTGCTCCTTAAACTCAAACCTAGCTCCAATGCAGCTGACAACCTACCCACCCAATATCTAAAACTAGCTGCTATGGTCATCACCTACCCTATCACTATACTAGTCACAGATCTATCCTTGAATCATATGACCCAAAATTTTGGAAAAAGACATCCATTCTACCCCTCCATAAAGGCAGCAATTCTACTGACATCTTCCACTACCATCTTATAGCCATTCTTTCCCCATCTCCAAACTCCTTGAGAAATGCATTTAAGTTAAATTTCCAAACTTTCTCCTTAATAACTAGATTCTGTCCCCTATGCAACATGGTTTTAGACCAAGTCAAAGGACTATGACTGCCTTGATATCTTTCATGGGCATAGTCAGCAAAGCCTGAGACTCAGGCAATCATTTTTCTTCCCTATGTCTAGACTTATCAAAAGCTTCTGATACAGTCGTTCACCCATTACTTCTAAATCAACTAAGAAAAATTGGTGTCTGCCCTCCCTCTCTTAAATGGTTCACAAGTTATCTATCAGACAAACAACAGGCAGTTAAATGGAAGAACCCCCTCTCTTTATACCTTAACAACACTACTGGTGTCTCCCAAAGCTCTATATTAGGACCGCTTCTCTTCAGCATCTTATTAATAGTCTCCAGTCTTCATTCAGACAGTGATCTTTAATACAGTATGCTGATGATTGTACTATTATCTGCTCTGCTGATTCCATGTCTGATCTGTATCATATCACTCAACTATCCTTTACCACCATAGAGACCTGCCTCAGTAGCAACCATCTGTCACTTAATCCAAATTAAACAAAACTAGTTCAATTTACCCCAACAAAATTCCCATAGACAAGTCTCAGTTTACCATTCTCTCTCAAAGCAAAACAATAACTGAAACTTATATTAAACTACTGGGAGTAATTATAGATGAAAGCTAAAATCTGACATGCACAAACATCATAATATCAACAAAACATAAAACAATCTAGGCATTCTTTATAGGCGCAAACAATTTAAAAGCTCTTCTTCTAAACAGACCCATGATACCACTAATCTACTTCTCTCTCTCGTTTATGGTGACCCATTACTCAGTAAGCATCAACTTCCTTAAAAATAAACTTGAAATATGTTATAGCAAATTAGCCAAGTTTGCCACAAATGCTAAATATTCTACCAATTACTGTACAGCCGTACACTCCCTTAAATGGCTTGAACTCCCACACTATCTCTCCTATCTGCAACTCACAACTGCACATAAATTAATCTACAAACCTTTAGCTTGTCCTGCCCTCACTTAATTATTTAGCAATTATATTTCCAGCAAATCTCTCAGATCTGAAAATCAACACCTTTTGCAGATGCACAAGCTTGACCTACTTGCCAGCCAGCTTCTTTATACTTGTTCTGTAGCCAAAGCCTGGAATGCTCTACCATTCGCTATTAGACCTAATTAAAACCTTGCATCATTCAAAAGTTCTTTACAAGACTACCTTTCTTCTATCTAGATCTGCTCCTGCACCAATCCCACACTCTTTAAAAACTTGTCTACCCCTGTTTTTTGAATCTACACTTATTCCTATTCTCTTATTCACTACACGTTTTACCTATTTTAATGACC